>NC_050445.1:4244936-4456414 GCF_903995425.1 Onychomys torridus
AGAAGAAGAAACTGGTGCCACCCCATCGAGCCCTGCATTTCCCTGTGGCATTCCCACCTGGGGGCAAACCCTGTTCACAGCATGTGAGGCCTGCCCCCTCTCCTGCAAGGCTTTCCACAGTTCTGTCCCAGACTCCTGGGTTGCTTTTTACTCTCTTCTGGGTGTCATGGCTACTATAGCAGTAGCACAAGACACATGTCATTTTACCTCATTGATACTTCAATCCAAGGATAAGTCAGCTACGGTCAGGTAGAACTTGGTCAGTACTTGTGGGTACTTGCAGCCAAATGACCCAGAGAATGCCAGAATTCTCTCCTGTTTCAGGACTGTGTTGAGCCAGTGCGCAGTGACACACCGCTTCCTCTCCCGTAGGGCCTGCCAAACAAAACAACGGTCATGTTGTCTCTGCTCTTTGCTGTACAACTAGGTAGGAAATGGCTGGCTTGCACAATACAGCACCACCTTCCCAGAAGCCAGTGAATCAGTCCACTTCCAAAAGACATGAGGTTTCTGGCCTCCCAGGGCACCTACACACATTTCATGCACTCACAAAGAAACACATATACACGTGACTAAAATTAAACCTTAAAGAAAAACTGTAATCAGAAATGACTCAACACAATCCTCCCACAAAGAGAAACACCCCATCCCCTGCATACAAAGCATGGACATATAACTTACTCCTCAGCTTAGCCACAGATGGAGCTCACAGTCAACAGTATCTAACAAGGTGTTCCTAAAGTCACTGTCACATACACAATAACACCCATCTGTCAACTACCAGGAACATTTTTATAAAAAGAGAAGAAATGAAAAACCTCAGGGGTAAGGAGGTGATTCTGGGAGGAACTTACAGCCCAGGGTTTACTATTTGATCTTTCAGGGTCTTACCCTCAGAAGATCTTGCATGCAAACCCCCAAATGGTGCCAAGTCCCATTTGAGGATCTTCTGGATGGTGACTAAGAGGGCTTGCCCTTTCTCTGCCTCTACCTGGATCTTCTGTGCCTCTCTATTGCCCAGAGCCATCCACCACAGTATAAAACCCAATGAAGTGGCTTTCTTATTTCTGAAGGCAGGAAAATATTCTCTGCAAGATTATAAGCACTGTGAGGTGAGGATGCAGTAGCTCCCTTGTCTAACACACATGAGGTTTGATTCCCACCACCACAAAAACTGAGTACAATGGTACATATCTCTACTACTCAAGGGGTAAAGATGAAAGGATCACAATTTAAGGTTGTCCTCTGCTATACACTGAGGTCAAGGCTAGCGTGGGCCACAAGACACTCTGTTCCCCACAGTATGCACTTGCTTCTTGGGCTGCACATAGCAATACTACTGCCTCTCAGTCATAGTGGCCATTTGTTCTTACCTGGGCATACATACTACTGACTTGGCTCTCGCAGAGAAGGTGTGTGCATCGGCTTGTAAATGTGGGGTCCACAGTGCCACCATGCGCCTGGATTATCTACACAAAAGACGAAGCCAAACATGCCATCAGTTCCAATTATTCAGGAGCATTCACCATAGGATAAATAGCACCTAACAGCAACATTCACACACCATTCACAGAACCTTCCTCCAGCACTCTAGAGTAGCACTATGCTACTCAAGTTATTTCATAGAAAGTGGAATGCAATGTTCTTACTTAAAACCGAGCCTCTTCAGCTCAGCACTGCTGACGTTTTGATCAATGAGTATGTGGGGAAGCTGCCTGGGTGGTGCACAGGGTGGTGCTCACCCTGACTTCTCACTGGGCACCAGTGGTATCTTGTCTCTTCTACCAAATGCTCCCAGAGCAGATCCACTGCCCTTACAAACCTTCACACTATAACAGAAAGCCACATCAAAGTGTGGTGTGTAAAACTACATCCGAGGGGCTGGAAATGCCTCAGCAGAGAAGACTGAGTACTGCTCTTCCAGAGGACTCAAGCTCAGTTGCTGTGGATATCACTCTGTACAAATAAAATGCTGTTTGGCCAGTGGCTAAGCAGGAAGTATAGGCGGGATAAGAGAGAAGAGAATTCTGGGAAGTAGGAGACTGGAGGGAGACACCGCCAGCCGCCGCCATGAGAAGCAACATGTAAAAACACTGGTAAGCCACACGCCATGTGACAAAGTATAGATTAACAAAAATGGGTTAATTTAAGATAAAAAAAGGTAGATAATAAGCAGCCTGCCACGGCCATACAGTTTGTAAACAATGTAAGTTTTTGTATGCTTTCTTGGTTGGGTCTGAGCGACTATGGGACTGGCGGGTAAGAGAGATTTGTCCTGACTGGGCCAGGCAGGAAAACTCTAACTACACTCAGTTCCCAGCACCCATGTATCTATCTGCCTGTATCTCTAGCTTCACGTTCAGGGGATCCAATGCCTCAAGCATCAGGCACACACACACCATATATAGAACATGAAAACTGATTCCAGCTTTGAAGAAGGAACTATTCTACCCTGACACTGGTTTTACACCCTATGTATCAGCCCAAAGGCTGTCCACCACAGGGAAGAACATTACTGCACAGCAGCTGAAAATGTAAACTTAACACTGGGAAAGACCTGTCTCGATCCGATTCTGGTTTCATCTGCCACTTTCAAATGCAGTGTTTATTTTTATTTTAACTGTTCATAAGTTTAGCCTCAAAGGGATGTGACAAAGACAGCAGTTCCTGCCTTTACCTGCTTCCCACCCACCACCTGAGCTGTGTCCTCTGATAATTACTAATACATTCTAACTCTCTTACAAATTATCTACTGACCTTCCTGTGTGAAGGCCAGGTCATCCAGGTGGCTTCCCATGGTACCCTACGACAGATACTCCCTCCTTGTTTAGGTTTTGTTTCCTGATGCTGACCACTACCTCACCCCACCCTTCACACTGTTGTCTTGAAAGTGTCCATAGAAACGCATGTAAAGTGTGTCCTCAAGTCACATATCCTCTCAATAAGCCTCAGGGCTTCCTCCCGCACTGCCACGGACTCCTCCACACATCCTGCTCTTGGTCTTGAGTCACTCAAGGAAGAAGGGGCACGAGCCAACTGCGGCACTCTGGCCACTCAGACAGCTGCCATGCCCCATGGTGTGAGGCCTTGGCTAGCCCGGGGCATGGCAAGTACTCCCTGCAAGCAACTGAGTCACAGCCAACCAAGCCATTTCAGAAGTCTTACCCAGGAGGGAACTGGAACCTTCATTGGCTTCCTCAGCTTCCTTGCCCCACCTGCCAGCTCTTTAGCTCTGTTTTCACATCTACTTGAAGTTCCCTTCATGCTTATCCAAGGGACTCCGACATCCAGAGTCAAGTCCTATTTCTTGGCTGCCATGTACCCCTTGCTGGATCAGTGGCTTCCAAGTAGAGGTTTGGGGGAAGTGAGCACTCTGAGCTGGACTCATCCATACTGCAGCTGCATTCATCTGATGGGCAGGCTATATGCTACTCAAATCCGAAATCAGCATCTCAACTGATAGTGGCCCTGCAGCCTATGCTGAGCCCTAGCCCCTGGCCTGGCTGGCCCTGATCTTAGCAGTCTCCCTTGACTAAGCCTCTAGTTTCTCAAGTGTCCTGAACTGTCCCTACACCAACACTGCTCTCCCTGTTTAGTCTGCCCGTGTATCCCAGCTGCAAGCTGTTATCCTTGACCTCTGTTATTCTCTTCGCTTCTCTGTCCCAACTCCCCTTATGTAGTATTGCAGGACGAGAGGGTTAGCACAGTGGGGAAATACTTGTTTCTCGAGAGCAAGGCAAGCTTGATCTTCAGCTCAGGTGAGGAAAAAAAAAAAAAAGGTAAAAATCAGAAAAGGACCAAAAACAAAGCAAGAAACTTATGCTGCTGCTCAGTCCAACCCTTCCTTCAAACAGACATTAGCAAGCTTATCTGATTAGTGTCGGACAGTGTCGGCTCAGCTGGCAAGGCTTGACAAGAGCCTTGGGCTCAGTCCCCAGCACCCCAGAAACTGGGTGTGGCAACACATGCTTGTAATCCCAAGTGGCTGCAATAAGTTCAGCTGTTCAAGGTCATCCTTAGAGTTCAAGGACAACTTTTGGAGAGATCCTGCCTCAAACAAGGATATGAAACTCCACACTTCATTGTTTCGTGACCTTTGATTCTGACTCTACCTTTCATGAAGCTTCTCAATACCCTACTCCACAGCTCCCACAGCTCCCAATTCTCCCCACTTTTTGGCTGCTGCAGCCCCTGGACACCCTCTGGCTCCCCAGCCCTATCCTTATACCTCATCCTCTCCTGGCTGGCCCGCCACTCACCCTCCTAATGAGCCCAAAGTCTCCTTACCACACAACACAGAATCTAGTAACTCTGCTTACCCCTTTTCTATACAGCTTGTAAGAAAAACCCAAATCCCACTATCATAGTACCTAACAGAGTATTGAAAGACAAACCTTGTCTCTGCGCTCCCTGACTCAAGAGCTGACCAGGGCTGGACTTGATGGCAGTCCCAATCAGTGTCACAGGCACACCTTCATTAGGCTGTTCTGTCTGGATCGTCTCCCCCTATTCCTGCTCTAATCCCTCCCATGGACAGTCTCATGATCACTTCCAACAGCTCTAACAAGCCCCTTTTCCAGGCTCCTGCATGTCCTAGACCTTCCCACACCACCACAATGCCTACCTCTGTCCTATTGGCTTACCCAGCCTCTGCCAATTCAACACTACCCAGTCTTGCAGCACTGGCACCTAGCAGAGGTCTACGCACCAAGAAGAATGCTTGCTTATAGTGAATAACACTCAAGGTATGTTCCTATTCTAAACTCAGTTTTTATCTAAGGGTGTGTGTGTGTGTGTGTGTGTGTGTGTGTGTGTGTGTGTGTGTGTGTGTGTACATGCTCCATTTTGATTTTTTTGATTTGAAGCATGATTTTAAGAAAGACTTTGGGGTTGGGGGTTTAGCTCAGTGGTAGAGCGCTTGCCTAGCAAGCGCAAGGCCCTGGGTTTGGTCCTCAGCTCTGGCAAAAATAAAATAAAATAAAATAATAAAAAAAAAAAGAAGACTTTTCAAACTTTTTTTCTTTTTCTTTAAAGGCATCCATAAAATAATGAATAAACAATGAGTAAATAAATAGATAGACTACCATTCCACAATTACACCAGTTACAAGTAACCATTACCCAGAAAGGGATGGGCACCTCTCCAGAGGGCAGCATTCATAACGGCACCCATCATACCAGAGTACACACAGAACTTGGTGCATGAGAACAACCAGCCTGCACCCCTCAAGCACACGGACCCCGGCTTCCCCAGCTCACCCTTTTCCAGGTGGCCAGCAGCTGCTTATCCGACATCTGCTCAGGATAGTCCGCAATTGCAAACACACATCCTAGCAAGAAGCCTTCTTCTGGAACTAGAGTAACAGACGTGAATATAAAAAGTGCACTTTGATGATTTTAGTTTGAATCCATAACCTAACTACACTTGAAATGTTGCTACAAATATACTAATCTACATACAAAACCAGATCATTAAAAACAGGACATAATTTGGGTCTAAGCACTAAATCTCAGCATTTCTCCTGAGGCAGCCTGGATACTCTGTGAACACTGACCCTCACTGCGTTGTGTGAAGTACAAAGAACCCTAATTATCTCATTGTAACGCCTGCTTGACAGGTATGAGACTCACACTCCATGGGCGACAATTATTGATAGGTGCCATACTCTGGGAGCACTTATGCAAGCTCGTAACTTATGGGAAAATAGGAACCAGTACTAACTCTCCACTGCCGGGTCATGTCCAAAAAGCTGCTGCTGCTGCTGCTGCTGCTGCTGCTGCTGCTGCTGCTGCTGTTGTTGTTGCTGCTGCTGCTGCTGCTGCTGAGGTGGGGGCTGCAGGGGCAGCTGCAGGGGCTGCTGGGGTGGAACCTGGTGCTGCAGTGCATGAGATGTTTGGCTCAAGTGTGTTGCTTGATTCTGCATCTGCTGCTGCTGCTGCTGTTGCTGGTGCAGGCGCTGGAGCTGCTGCTGCTGGTGCTGCTGCTGGAGAAGGTTGTGCTGTTGTTGCTGTTGCTGCTGCTGCTGCTGTTGCTGCTGCTGGAGCTGTGCTAACTGGTGTTGCTGGAGCTGCTGCTGCTGCAGCTGATGGAGCTGCTGCTGCAGGGCATGCTGCTGCTGAAATGGCTGCAGCTGCTGTTGAGGGCGATGCAGCTGCTGAGGGTGTAATGGTTGCTGTGGAAACTGGAGCTGCTGCTGAGAAAACTGATGCTGATGGACTTGCTGAGGGAACTGATGTGATGGCGGCTGGGGGTAAGGCTGTTGCTGTTGTTGCTGCTGCTGCTGCTGCTGGAGCTGCATTATCTGGGGCTGAAGATGCAGGACTGGGTGTTGCTGAGGTGGCTGCTGGGGAGGATGGTGCTGTGGCAACACGTGTGTCTCGGGAGCGCCTTTAGACTGGCCAAATAGCACAGCACTGGCAGTGGGGTGTCCCTGTTGGCCATGCGCCACCTGCTGCTCTAGGTTTTTTGTGGGTGCTGAAAGGGACTGTAAGATCTAAAAAACAAAAGGAGGGCCAAGTCACTACCAATAATTGCTGGAAGGGACTACACGCTCCCAGACAAGTAACAGTGCATCCACGCAGCTGATACGCCAAACCGCTACATAACAGAGACCAAACAGCAACACCATGCGGCTCTCACATGTACTTTGTATTCAACATCCAGAGAGCAGGATGCTGAATTAAAAAACAGAAAATGGACTAACAAACACTGTAGCTTCAAAATGCTCAGCAGGTGAAGAGCTTGCTTACCGAAGCCTGGCAACCAGAATTTAAGCCCTGGAACCCACTGTACAAATAGAGAACCGATTCCCCAAAGTTGTCCTTGACCCCCCCCCACCTCTCTCACACACACACTGGGGCCCTGATTCACACAAACAGGGCAGCAAGCAAACAAGCGGCAGGATCTGATCCTGCGCAGGCTGGGCTACTAGGAATGTGCCACTCTACAGGGCAACCCCTCCCTCCACACCATGCTTTGCTGCTGACTAACTAGAGAGTGCTCTGGAAATGGCAGCCTTGGCTCCAACCTCACCACAGGTGCAGCCATGTTCTCCGTCCTCCTGCTTCTAGGAATCACCTCCACTCAGATAAGGCAGGGGACACAAGCTCTCACCAGCAGGGCAACTCGGACCGCAGCTATGTGCAGCAGTCCCCATTCCTCCCTCGCTGTGCCCTGGGCAGTGCAAGGGGATACAGAGGAGGGGCAGACGGACTCTAACAAAAGGCAAGCTTAGAGGCGAATGTTAGTTGGACTTGCTGGTATGGACCTGTAATTCCAGACTTGGGATTTGGGGGCAAGGGCATCAGGAGTTCAAGGTCAGCCCTGGTTATACAGGGAGTTCAAGGCTAGCCTGAGCTACACAATTCCGTATTCTCAAATAATAATAACATTATTATTAAGAGGAGGGAGGTGCTGGGGAATAGGCCATGGCAACCTGACCTCCTTTGGTCCTTTCTCCAGAACTCACTGAAGAGCCAGACACCTGTCATCTACAGGGAGAAGGGAGGCAGAGACTGGGGAGGTAAGGAAGCTCAGGGTTCAGACAGCCTAGCTACACAGCAGTGAACAAAAGAGACCTGGTCTCAAATACGGTGGAAGGCAAGGCCAGGCAGATTCTTTCTTTGACCTCCACATGAACACTGTGGTAGAAACATGCCCCCACACATGTGTGAACACGCACATACAAACAAAGCACACATATTAATACTGGAACACTACAGACATGATTAGCATGGCCCCTACACAAGAATGACACGCACACTCATGAAGAGTTCCATAGTTTTGGGATAGGGGAAAGCTCACAAGGCCTCCACTCTACAGAAAGAACTGGAGGCAACTGAGGAGAGCTGAGAGCAGCAGTCTTCCCCAGGGAAGAGCTCACCAATCGGTTATTCCATACCAAACTGTCAATCCTAAAAACATATACAACCAGTAACATACAGACTAAGCAGGTTCTGTTCTATATTTAGGAGTGCATGTCCACACAGAGAAACACATAATAACGATTAATAGAGAAAAAGTCATGGATTTGAATGAGAGCAAGGAAGGGTATATGAGAGGGTTTGGAGAGAGAAAAGGAAAAGAGAAAATTTCAAAAAATAAAAGCTGGGCTCATGAAAGCAATCTTTCTTTATTTTGTACACAGATATATGCCAGCACTAAAAACAGTGCTTAGAATGTACAGCTGTTTAATAAGTATGTCTTTAAAGAATTGTTTTTAAAAGACAATATTCTGCCTTCCTGAGAAATCATTGCAGCTATCGACTATCCTTCCTCAAACAAGCAACAGATGGGACAAATACAGAGACCGCCTGCCACACGAATATGCCAAAGCAGCCATCTGGTGCACTGCTGTCCTCTGCACTATCAACCCCACCCAAAATGACCCCAGAAGAGATGCCCCACAACACCAGAGCAGCTGCCAGGACAGGCATGGGGGAAATCTGCAGTCAAGGAGCATCCCCCTGGACAACAACTGGTTCTGAGAGATCAGCGGATGCAGCAGACTTTGATGTCTATGTGGGGAGGTCATATGGTAAAAAGAAAAGAAGCCCAGTGGTGGTGGCACACACCTTTAATCACAGCACTTGGGAAGCAGAGGCAGGCAGATTTCTGAGTTCAAGGCCAGCCTGGTTCTGAGTTCAAGGCCAGCCTGGTCTGCAGAGTGAGTTCCAGGCTCAGAGAAATCTGTCTTTAAAAAAAAAAAAAAAAAAAAAAAAAAAAAAAAAAAAAAAAAAAACAAGAACAAAAAAGGAGAGCAGGAGAAAGGCATGACGTGGGACTGTTTCTGCCCTGGGCCTAGAAGCGAAGGCTGAAATGTCCCCCATGGCTCACCACCAGAGCTCTGCTATGCTCACACCACCCTCCCATCTCATCTGCCCCAAGCTGAGAAGGCAGCCACCTGAGGAGCCCAAGGGAAAGAGTCCCAAGGACTTGACCATGTGACCATGCCACCTGCAAGCAGCGGTTCCAAACAGACAGCAACTTTGAATCTTCCCTCCTTCAAATTGCATTATCTGAGCTCCTGCTAGAATATAAACAGCATCACGGCATACCACACAAGCCCTAGCTAGGACACACTCGCCATAAAACAGGAGTTGGACATACACCTTCAACCCCTCCACCTTGACCAAAAGGTCAAACTAAGTCTCCCTTGTCTAACATTCTGCAGTTCATTTTCTGTATACAGTGGCGGGGACTCTCGGGAAGCACCACAGTGACCTGAACCTACCTTTGCTGCTGCTAGCTGACCTGGCTCCATTTTGGAGCCAGTATCACTGGAGGACAGTGTCAGAGCAGTCCCTGGCCCTCAGCTCATTTCAGACATCTGTCTATGTCTAAATCCAAACACTTAAGAATCAGTCCTCACACTTAAACCTGCATGTCTGTGAACACAGACAGCAGGCGTATAGTAACTGACCAGCTCTAATCAGTCACTAGGGGGTTAGTCACTAGTCCAAAGCAGAGGGGGATGCCCATGCCTTCAATATGGAATGCATGGCTGCCACTCAGAACTTCTCATGGAAGGGAGGGAGGGATGCAGACTCTTGAGCAGCCAGAAGCCTCACACCTCCATCTAGCTCTCACACCAGCTCTGAGATCTTTTTAGTCAACATTTCCAAGTGTTTATGGTGGGGCAAGTCCACCCGGACCCAGTAACCTCCTTATCTTCTCTCCTGGTGGTGTCACCCCCTCTCAAGGGTGGTCAGAAATGTCCACCCTCATTGCCTCCAGCCTACTGATCATAACACCCCTTGCTTCTTCTAAATGTTCCCAGCACCCTTCCTGCTGTCCTCCACTGCTCTTCTCCTAAGCCCAATCCTACTGTGTGGCCATGAGGCCACACCGCTCCTGCCTCCTGGACACTGGTATGCAGGAAGGCAGGGTGGTACGCCCTCTGTCCTCGGGCTGGAACCACCCTTTCTGTGCAGTCTAGTAGTGCCTACCTCACAATACCCACAAGGAGATATGCCTGGTTTGTCAGATCTGGGGCCCCCTCCCCTCCATGCCTTCCTAGACACACTGCAGAGCTATGGTCAGTCATAAAGGCATGCACCTCATGAACAGTCACTTGACATCTGGGAAGGGACAAAGGCAGTCAAGCAGGAAGTAGTGGGATCTCAGGCCACCAGGGAGACTTCATTCCTAAAGGTGGCTACAGTTCTGGAACACTAGGCCCGAGTTTTTGTTTGTTTATTAAAGATTCATTTATTTTTCTCTTATATGAACAGTTGTTTTGCCTGCATGTATGCCTGTGTTACATGTGCATGCAGTAGCTATTGAGGGCAGAAAATGGTAGCAGATCCCCTAGTACTGGTGTTAGATGGCTGTGAGGCACCACGTGAGTACTGGGACTCAAACCCAGGTACTCTGGAGGAGCAGCCAATGCTCTTAACCACTTAGTCATCTCTCCAGCTCCAACCTGGCCAGCTTTTACCAGACTATCACCACCCCAAAAAAGCCTGAACTCCAGCCTGTATGGAGAACCCTGGAATCTGGGCAAATGTATTTTACCATTTTGACCAAGGCAAAATGTACCTGTTACTTTGACCTCTCCAAAGGTCACAGTCCAGGCTCTGTCCATAACTACTTCCTTGTCCACCATTGGAACCATTCTTTCCACAGGCCTCTAGCTGGGCCCTCATCCTCCCTCCGTCCAGCCTGAGCTTCCTCTTATGTCCCAGGTCACATTAAAGCTGTAGTTGCCAACCTAAACTAGTGCTAGCCATGCCCAGCAGTACGGCCTTCTGGTCTCTGAATCAACCACCCTGCAGTCTCCCATTCTCCTCAGACCCAGTAACTCTCTTCTACCTATCTCGCCTCAGCAGCTGCTTTTTCCAACACCTAAAGAATGGAGTCACCTGGATCTGGACCCGTCCCCTCCACTGTCTCTAGAATCCCAACCATCAGTATTCACTGCTCAAGTTACAGGCTTGGTTTTCTAAGCATCTCTAACCAACAGAGGTTTATGTAAAGCCCTCACTACAATTAAATCCAGCAAAATGACTCTTAACACCACTCCACACCCAGGACATTTGGAGTTCCCTATGCCCACCTCAAATGGCACTGGGTCCTGCCTCAGCTTGTTCCCACAGCCAAAAACTGTTGAAGAAAAACCACAAAGGGACAAATCTGCCAGAACAGAGAAGCCGCCAGCGTAGCTCTTGACCAGGAGGCTTCTGGCTGCCCATGCCCGGCTGCTCCCAGAATGACCCAGTCGCTCCGGCTTCCTCCTACCTCATGCACAGTCTCATCTGCTCCAAAGCTGGTGAGCATTGTGTGTTGTTGAGCCCACTCATTCAGACATCTTATCAGACGTCTCCCTGCCCATCATTCTTCTCACACATCACCTGAAAGGTGTCTAGGTGTCACACCTGCAGCTCTTTCAAAGCAGTAACATCTCTGCTCCCTCACCAGGATCCTCTCTAGCACCTTTTTCTAGCCTCTTGTGGGGCTTCCCTGCTTCCTTCCCACCTACCCCCACCCCTTTATAACTCTTCATACACCTGACAGACGTCAGCACACTCCTACTCCAATCCTGTATGCTTCCCATGAAGAAAGTGCACGTTCTTCCCATGGCCCCATGACAAGCTCCTTGGCTGTCTCCCATGGCTTTCTCACACCACTCAGCTCACTTCTCATCATGTTCTCAGGACAGCAATTCTGTGCTGGCTTTGGGTTTTCACCCAGAGCTGTGTCCCCAGTTCTCTCCACAACCTTTAATTCAGGCCTGACCGACAGCACCTCCTTCGTAAGACTCTTCCTGCCATCAGTCTGAGGGCAGACTTTGACACTGACGTTCACGATAACATGCGCCAACAGCAGCAACACACGAAGAGAGGAGTCTTTAGGAAACCCACTGAGTTCACTCCCGGGTGGACACAAATGACACACTGCCAGGCCATAAGGCCTCACGTAGCCACTGGCTCAAATATCACCATCTGGTTCATGCCTGTTTAATATGACTGTAAAGAAGTTCCCACAAAAACGGGACTCATAAGTAACCTGATCTGAAGGGTCACAACAAAATCCCACTCTTGAATGCAGCCTTCAGCTTCCTGAGACTTACGTGTGCAACATTGGATGGTCGGCTGATCTGCTGGATGTCGGCGTTGTTTGTGATGTTTCGCAACGTCCGGACAGCTGGGCTCCAGGTCCCTAGCATTTCTGATCGCTCAGAACTCTGGAGGTTTTGTCCAGCAGCCATCAAGTTACCCCGCATGTCAGGAGGCAGGATGTCCCCAGGGACAGGAGGGACATTGGCACACAGGTTAATAAGTCCTGGCCCTTTTCCCTGAGGCAGCCTGCGCTGGGCCGTGGTGAGCGGTGGGGCTTCAGCAGGGGCCCAGTTCAAGCTCCGCTCCTGCTTTTCAGGGGATGAATCAGAAGAGTCATCAAACATCAACTCCCCTTTAGACACCTCGGCTCTGGGCTTGGGAGAGAAGGGTTGGTCAGCAGGAGAGGCTTCTGGAGAGCTGGCCGCACTTGACTTCTCCTCAGTGCTGCCCTCGTTCTGAGAGTCCTGCTCTTCGTTGTCTCCCTCTTCCTCCTCCTCCTCTTCCTCCTCCTCATAGATGATCAGACGCGGATGGTAAAAGGCTTCATCCTTCCTGCTCTTCTCAGACACACAGTCCAGGACCCAGTCAGGGGTGACAATCTTAATACTTGCCCTCTTGACAGCACGCTCGTATTTCTCCTGAAAGTGAAGCATAAACACATATAGATGATGCTTTCCTCTCATGCTATAATCATGCAATTGAGGAGGGCGTTTAAGTGGGATGGGGATACAGAGCTGCTGATATCCCTGCCTGATACCCAGAGGCGGAACCCGACTGTGTCTGTGAGCCAGAGCTGTCAGAGGTGCCACAGGATGGGGTTGTTCACTGAAGCGGGAGGCTTCTAAGATTCGGTTTAAATGAACTTTACAGGCAATGTTTTAAGTACATACAGAGAACTAGAAATCTATGGAAAATGAGAAAGTGAAGACCTGAAATCTATTTATACACAAATAAAGCACAAAAGCTTTTTACAGAGATGTCTGTCCAAAACAGACTGACATTCACTAAGGGAACTTTGGGCAAGTACCTTCAAGACAATACTATAAGAATGGTCACAGGGGTGTGGCTGCCCGCCCCCCAAAAAGGAAGTTAAACAAACATTAAGAATAAAACTTAAAACTAGCACTAAGTGACAAGGTGTGATGTTAATATTAACTGCCAACTTGGCACCTAGGAGGCAGGCCTCTGGGGACTTCTGTGAGAGAGTCTCTTGACTCTATTAACTGTATGGGAAGACCTAGTAATTGTGGGCAGATGATGTCCCAACAGAGCATCCTAGACAGTGTGATGGGGAGGGCAAGCTGACTGCTGGCATGCATCTGCATGCATTGCTCCCTCTTCTGACCGTGGACATGCCACTAGCTCCCTCAGGCTCCTGTCGCTGTCCTCTCCCTGCCATGATGGAGTCTCTCCCTTCAGCTGCTTTTGCCAGAGTATTTTCTTGCAGCTTCAAAAAAGAAACTCGGGCATGTTAGTGAAGATCTGACAGGAGCAGGTCTTGGGAACGCTCCCGGAAGGACACAGGTGGGAGTGACAGACTGCCTAGCGAGGAGGGCAGACAGACAGGCAGATGGTTATGAGAAAAGGGCAAAGAATGGAGGAAGCGGGAAGGGCCTGCCTCCCGTGAAGCTTCCTGGAGAAGCAAGAGTTATTACTTGTAATTACTTAAGTTATTACTTAAGGTAGTTTTTAAAAAAGCGTGTGAGTACTGTTCAGTCAAATCACATCCATTTGCTTCTCTCTGGCCAACACACAGAACCAAAACTAATGGCCACATGCTGCCAGAGAACGCACAGCCACAGCTGCAGTTTACGGTGGAGCAAGGATGGCACCAGGCCGGGGCAGGAACACAGAAGGATGGAAAAACGTTTCCAGGCCTTGAGAAGGCCAGGCTCTGTGAAACCAGTTCCTCCTTACTGGTGGTTTCACCTCAGTCTACTCCCAACTGGCTACTTGGGAAAGTAGCTCAAAGGAAACGTAAGAGAGGGGACAGGATGGGCCCCTCCAGGGCATCAAATCCTGAAAATGCAGCAGGGATTTTGTGTAAACAAGTTTTATGGGAGGATTAAAAGATGTTGATTCCTAGCCAGGTGCAGTACAGCAGCCTTTAGTCCCAGCACTTGGGAGGTAGATGCAGGTGGACTTCTGAGTCTGAGGTGATTCTGGTCTACATAGTGAGTTCCAGGACAGCCAAGGCTATACAGTGGTGGGGGGAAGGGGAGTATTTGAATTCCATTACATACAAGTTTTAGGAGTTGGAGATTTATGCAGTATGGGTCCTTGGTGGGCCAGTTACCTTTCACAGGAAAAAAAAAAGGAGTTTCTTACAATAACGAGTTCGAGACCAGCCAAGGGTACATAGTGAGACCCTGTCTCAAAAAACAAGGAAAATAATAGCTAAATAAAGGAACATGAGCAGGCCTGGGATCACAACGGTGAGAGGCTACAGCTAAAAGGGAGCTGCTTCCAACTTCTTTGTTCTAAATACACACATGCACATCAGGAAGGTAAACAGCACTGCTCTGCCCAGGAACAGGTACCAAATGCCTTCGTTTCTCACCCACCCATAAGTGTTCTCCTATGCCGATAAGCACACTAGAATGCTAGTACCTTCCTTTTGGAGTATTTGTTCCCCACTGCTGCTGAGGGACCTAGGGCCTCAAGCACGTGAGGCAAGCACTCACCACGGCCCAGAGCAGACTATGCAGTATCAGCATCAACACCAGAAGGTAGGAATCTGCCCATCTCCTGCTGACTGCCCAACGTGCTGTGGGAACCCAACACCCAAACCCAGGTTCTCTGGAAGAACCCCAAGTGTGCTTGTTGAACCATCTCTCCAGCCTCCAGATAATCAATGAGTAAGTAAATAAATACTACAGGCTGAAATTCAAAGACTTAATACTTGACAAACCCACCCTATTTATGTACTTCCTCTTAAACTCGTAACTTATAATCTCACATCTTTTATGGCAGAAACTGATATAAGCAACTTTTGCAAACAGAATCTAGTCAATGCAAAGAGTGTCTTTAAAAACACTTTTGATGTGTGTGTGTGTGTGTGTGTGTGTGTGTGTGTGTGTGTGTGTGTGTAACATAAGAGGATGGTGCTTACCCCCTTTGGCTCTGGAACAATCAAATGTGTGCACTTCTTGTTGAGGTTCAGCTGGCAATTGCCCCCGTGGAAAGTAATCAATGCCCACAGGGCACTTCTGTC
The DNA here is from genome assembly GCF_903995425.1 of Onychomys torridus. Classification (NCBI taxonomy): domain Eukaryota; kingdom Metazoa; phylum Chordata; class Mammalia; order Rodentia; family Cricetidae; genus Onychomys; species Onychomys torridus. The sequence continues at coordinate 4,260,210 of NC_050445.1, forward strand.
CTCAGACGACACCTGCAGAAAATGAGAAACATGACTTCACCACACACTCCACCACTTTTCCACTTCCACTTCACTGCACGGCGGCGTCCACACAATGCGTTCGTTCAGCAGTGCGTGGGCTCCCTCAGTCAGCTGGCCAAAGGATGCTCTCTCCCAAAGCCACCACTCCCAGCAGCTCCACAGTAAGAAGCCTTTTGCCATGTCACCAACTCAGCAAAACTTAGTACCATCCTAGGCTGGGGAAGCAGCTGGGTGGTAGAGCTTGCCTTACATATACAAGGCCTTGGTCTAGATCCCAAACATCACAAAATGATTTTTAAAAATTTTTAAAAATGGCCATCCATGGCTGGTGATATGGCTCACTAATTAAGTACAATGACTGTTCTTCCAGTGGACCAGGGTTCAATTCCCAGCACCCACATGGCAGCTCACTACCATCTGTAATTCCAGTTCCAGGAAATCCAACACACTTCTGGGATCCCTGGGCATTGCACACATGTGGTGCAGACACACACATACATGCAGGCAAAACACCCATATATAAAATAAAAGCAAATAAATCTTTTTAAAATTCCATCTACACCCCAAAGGCTGAATAGAGGATTTTGGTCAATAAAAAAAAAGATAAAAAAAAAAAAAAAAAACCTAAAAAGAAAGATTCCATTTTCCATCATTTCTGAAAATGTTCAAACATCAAAATTATATTTTTAGAGGCCAGTAAGATGGCTTCCTGGGTAAAGCACTTGTCATGCGAGCCCGATGACCCAAGTTCAATCCCAGGAACCCACAAAAAAGCAAGAGAATCAACTTCACAAAACTGTCCTTTGACACCTGACCCTCCCCCAAAAAATTAATCATAAAACTTTTAAACCACAGTTACAAAGAATTCCTTCAGAATTAGTTACCAAATACTCATTATGACAAGTATAAAATTACAAGATAAAAATACAGTGGGTGGGAAGCCAAAGAGAAAACAAACATCCATGGAGAAGCCTGAGGCAGGCACAGAAGCCACAGTCCTGACACTTCAGAGAACTCCACCCTGCGGCCACTGCCTGTCCTCTATGTGCAGAAACTGTCACATGCTTCTCAGACTAACCTGACTACAACCGTGGCACACAGAAGTTGCCATCAACCCCAGGGACATTTGGGAACTATGAACACTGGCACCTGACACCCCAGTGTGTCAGCCCAGGTCCATCTCTACACACAATGCCAGCTGCTCCTCTGAGGCAGGACCTCTGGGAAAGCACAAACTAACTTTTAAAGGATCAAATTTAGTCTGAAAGGCAAAAGAAACACTTAAGAAATGTAACTCACATTCACCTTAAGAGAATCACATAGGCACAGGAACCTTCTCTGGATAAAGGTATTATAAATGCAGACTATGGGTGTTAATGACACCTGGGTTTGTCTCTACATTTGCTTACAGGACTGATGAACAGCTGACTTCTTAACGCCAGCAGTGACCCCATGGGATGGACAGCCAGCCACTTAGAAACTATTCTGTCTTCCACACTACTCTGACTACATGGGAGCTTCCTAAAGTCATTTTCAATCAGTACCTGACCACGCTATTCTAGTAGTGGGTTCCCGCAGCACCTGCAGAATGAGGTGTAATTATCTGACAAAAGACTGATCCAGTGACTCACCATGCAATCTTTACTTAAAATGAGTGAGAAAACCTAATCTAGGTGCAGCTTTACCACTTGAGTGGCCATGTCGGAAAGAACCGGCTGCTTTTTTTTTTTTTTTTTTTTTTGGTTTTTTTCGAGACAGGGTTTCTCTGTACCTTTGGAGCTTGTCCTGGAATTCACTTTGTAGACCAGGTTGGCCTCGAACTCAGAGAGATCCACCTGCTTCTGCCACCCAAGTGCTGGGATCACAGGCGTGCACCACCACCAACCGGCAAGAACCGGCTTCTTTACCAGCTACAGTAACTGACCTTCAGTGTGCACATCCTGCCCCAAGCACACACCTCACTAGGCAGGGCGTATTATGCTACTAAGAAAAGAACACCAGGCAGGTGTGCATGCAGGAGGGCTGGATCACTCTCTCTGACAACCAGCCCATCAACTCAGAGCACACTGAAACTGAGGTACTGCAAACACCCATAGCAGCTCAGACCTCTGCAGCCGTGAGACTAGACTCCACACCTACACACCAGCGACTGTCACCTCCTGCCCAAAGGAAATGGGGGGTACTTTTATTTCCACTTTTACACTTTTCTGTAATCTCCAAATTTTCAAAAGCAATCTCTTTAAACGGAGAAAAATGCTTTTCTTTTTTAAGAGGCATCTTTCTGAGTCATGTTGGCTCCAATGCTCTACTGCCTCCTCCCAGTGTCAGGCTGAATCCCAGCTCTCCAGCATGGCACCACGGCAGCTTGGCCTGCCTGGCTCCTGTGCCAACCACACCTAAATGCCATTGTCAACACACTAGACCACCTATGTGCCAAGCCCTGCTCCTGTTATCACTCCTCTGAACCCCTGGCAAGCCAGCGGAAGTCTGAGCACGCACCACACTCCAACAATCTGCTTTCTTGTCCCATTGCCCTCACAATGTAGAATTCCCTGACTCCCAAAGACTTGCTCCCCCATACTACCAACTGGCACTCCTCTCAGGTAGGCATGGTGGTGCATGCCTACAACTCCCACATCTGGGAAATGGAGACAGAAATTCAAGGCCATTTTTAGTGTCTTACTTTTCTGCTATGAAGAGACACCATGATCAAGGCAGCAGGCAGGCAGGCATGGCGCTAAAGCAGTAGCCGAGAGCTCACATCTGATCCACAAGCACAAGGCAGAGAGAGACTGGACCTGGTATGGGCTCCTGAAACCTCAAAGCCCATCCCCAGTCACACATCTCCTCCAAAAAAGGACACACCTCCTAATCCTCCCCAAACAGTTCCACCAGCTGAGAACCAAATGTTCAAACATGAGCCTACAAAAGTCATTCCCATTCAAACCACACTTAGCTACTCAGAAAACTTAAACAGTTAAAGAGAGAGAGAAAGAGAGCACGCGTGCCCTCCTTCTGGTCCCCACACACAAGGAGGAAGATCCATGACTCCAACTTCCATGCTCCCCTCCTCAGCCAGCTAACACTCCTTACTAAACACTGAGGTCCCCATATGATGTAAGCCCTAAGCTGATCTGCTACCTCTCACAGGGCCCAGTACAGTCAAGAAATGTGATTGACAGGGAACCGTACAGATATCCACTTGCAGCCTTCTCAATCTCGATCACACCTGGCCAGACTCTCCATCAGGCTCCTGACTTCCTCTCCAAGACCTACCCAGCACACTACAGAGCTCTCTGCCTATAGTAGTATCAGCACCAAGGAGATGGTTTCTGCAGGCAGGAGCCCCTTCCCCATCTCTCCCTAGAAGACGTCAGAGAGGAATACTAGCTCTTCTCCAACACCCCAACAAGAAAAGGCAGAGACCTGGGAATCGAGCAGGCCTCGCTCAGATGGCCATGCCTGAGTGTGTGTGCATGGGCTCATCCAGCATTGCTGAAGGCGTGCCAAGCCTTGTGGCAGTCTGCATGCAGAGCAGAGCCTAACCATGAGGACAGTGCCTTGTGCTGCCTCACCTGTTACAGCACACTGCATTCTTCCATGTGTCTGGCTGTGTGCAGCCTGTTCGTTTCCTGAGGGACAAGTTATACTGTAATTAATGTGTACCCCACGTCCCTGAGCTTCACTCTGTACATATTTGTTAACATTTTTTAGCAACCATAAAATATTAAGTGTTCTCAGTGAACACTGTAAGCTGATAGCTGCAGGGTTCCTCCCTTTCTTAAACAAGTGTTTGTGTCAGAGTAGTGTTGGACTGTCTGAGAGTTCAAGGCCAGCCTGATGTATACAGCAAATTCCAGGACTACAGAGAGAGAACAAAACAAAAAGTGCTATTACCTCCCAGTGAAAACACACTGGGGTTTTCAACTAAGTTCAGTAAGTGACTAGTGTGACAGATATGCACTAAGAGATCCACAAAGATCTACTGCTTCTGAATTTGGTTTTTCCTACTCAATGAACTTGCTAAAGGATGTGTGATCCTGTCATGACTTTGAGAATGGAGATTGGTCCCCAGAAAAAAATCTGCCTCCAGAGCCCCACAAATGACACACCCACCTCTCAGTGTCTGGACAGGCATGCTCTGGCCACAGCCCCTCACCTCATTACTTTCCATGGGTATCCTCCCCATTCCCCAGGCTGACCACCCTAGGTGTCCACAGCCCAGATCCCAAGACCACTTAGAGGCCTGTGTAGCTCCTGAGCTTCAGGGCCTTGGCTTATTAACCTTGCCATCTTTTCTCTCCTGATACTGGGCCACAGAACTAGACCAAAGGAGCACACACAACCACCATTACAGATTCATGCTGATCCGTTGCCCAGAAAGCAATCCTAGGAATACAAACAAAAACAGTAACAACCAATTCACTCTTCCGACTGTTCCTAACCAGCACCTTGCCTGTCCAATACCCTTTCCGAGTACCTTCAATCCCTGTAACTACATGCCCTACCCAAGGGTCTCTCAGGCCCCTGCTGCATCTGTGAACTCAGCTCCCAGTCTTCATCTCTGTTCTCCACAGGTGTAAAATTCTAATGTCCATCTGACCCCCATCATTCCCACAGCTCCCAAACAAAATTTCCTAGTACTGATCTGCCGCTTTAATCTCATTTTCCAAAGTTTCTAATATAAATGTTTATAACCCAAAATTAACTATGTAGCTAAAACAGAAAGGGCTTCTTTCCCAAGCCCAAACTCAAGGAGCTATCTCAGTCTTCCCTGACTCCCTTGGCCACCTAGCCCTGCGTTCCCCCAGCACCAAGCAAACCAACATGGCTTAAAGGCCTTCTGGACCCAGCCCCATCTTCCTTCAATCTGCTCCACTCCAGGCCCTCTCAGGTCACACTCTGTCAAAGTGTGTGGGCCTCCCCTCTAAGCCAAACTAATACCCTCCTTTCTAAAGCACAGTCACACCTGGACCTGTCTTCACCTTTCAAACAAAGCATGGCATGTGTGCTACAAACCCATTTTAGACGTTAAATGCCACTTATTACATCTACTACTACTATTGTTATACGTTAACTACTAGTCTAAGACTAAAATGTTTTCTCACACTCAACTCAGGTTAATATTTAATAATATCTAATTAGCTCACTTAAAACCCTTTAATCAGCCAAGCAGCGGCAGCACACACCTTTATCCCAGCACTTGGGAGGCAGAGGCAGGTGAATCTCTGAGTTCAAGGCCAGCCTGGTCTGCTGAGTGAGTTCCAGGACAGCCAGGGCTACACAGAGAAACTTGTCTTGAAACCTGCAACCCTCCCCACAAAGAAGACCTGTAATCATCTTACATTAGCATACTTTTGGTTTTCTTGTTTCCCAGAGTCAAATCCACTGGACCTCACATCTCTGTCCTCCCACCTCAACTCAACCCGGCCTTTCCCTTTCTCAGAGTCTAGCAGAGGCAATGCCTACAGAACCCAGAAGCCCGGCGGATGTCAGAGTAGGGAAGTGAGAAGAAGCACATGGTGCTCTGTAGAGATGGAGACATGGTAATATGGCCTCACTTTGTCTGATGTTGAGCATAAATCCGGAAAACACACTGGCTGTACAGAAAATAAAAGAAGCCGCATATACCCAGAACCCCCAGCATTTACAAGTTTGTACATTAACCAAAATTTAAGACTATCCTCATGTAAATATACACATATACAGATGTAGGAGGGGGGAGCACTAAAAAATAAAGTAAAAAAAACAAAAAACAAAAAACAAATCTCAACAGATTCCTGTGCAAAGAAATAAAGGAGTGACTTTAATGATCTGCATCAAACTGATGCAGCAGAACACAAAGAAGCCTCTATAATTCCACAGAATTTCTAGAATTTATACAACAGAAAAGAACAAGGAACTCCAGAGAAACTTACTTACTCATTGCCTGGACAAAGGAGGGGTCACTCAGACTGGCAACATCATGTGTTAAAGGTTAAGTCTAGCCAACAACCTAACAATGGTAACCCAACACGCCCTGGTTCCCAACCTGCCTGGGCAAGGCTGAGGGAAGAGGAGAAAAAGGCCAAGGCCTCCCCAGTTCACAAGCACCCCGCTCTGCTCTTTTCTCAGAGGCCTGAAGAGAGGGACGACAGGCCAGCCCCTAAGACCTGCCATCACAAGCACCCAAGGACACAGACAGTGGGCCCGCTGTGAACTGCACCATCTCCCACCTAAGTCCCTAATTTGGGCACACTTTTTAAAGAGTATAGCCTTGATTTTGTGACTGCTGTGGTTATAACAGGACACAACTACTAAGGATGTACTTTAAAACAATACCCACCTCTCTCAGGACCCAAAATTCACCACCATCAACATTCAGTTCCTCCATTTCCTGTTTTCCCTGGTTGCCATAATGCTGTGCATCTGTTATATTAAATTTTTCCACTAATACCATGACCCAACTTTACACACTTCTATAAAACATCAATTACCTAAATTATTGTGTAAGTGTATGAGATAGGGTTCTTAAGCACCTCCCTCTAGCTGCCTGTTTCTGACTGCCCTCCCATAGATAACATGTGCATGGCCATCCTCATTTCCAAGCTTCTCAACACTGGGAGTATTATACAGTTCTTGATAATGTTAAACCTTACACTGACTTTGCCCACAGTGAGCAGTATGTCCCCTGCATCCTCACTAGGACTAAATGCATCATTACAAATATAATTAAGCAAAAATTCTTATCTCATTATTAAAATGTTCATCTGACTAAAAACTATAGCAAATGGCTTGATGAGCTAATATAAGCTGAATCCACTCCTTAGAATCATCTGCTAAGGTGTTAGCTTTTTCTTTCAGTTCATCTACATGAAAATCCCTAAGACTACAAAGCTGAGTGAATTTTGTCATCTTCTAATTTCAATTAGTTATTTTTCATATTCAAGTTTTAAATATCTGTATTTCTTTAAATTACATATGTTTGTATATTGTATCGTTAGACAATGGTAAGTGTGCTAGAAGTTGATTATCAAATATAGTCCGTTTAGCACAAGAATTCTAGGGAACTGGTTAACAAACAGGTCACAGGTCCAAGCGCATGAGCGCTCAGAACCGTCACAGATAATAACCATGCTTACCTGAGAAAGGCAGGCAGTGAGTCCAAAAAAAATCTGACAGGACTCTGGAGAGAAACCATTGACTCTGTGGGACAGTTATTAAGATTGCAATGAAGTAAGACGAGCACAAGGGAACTCCACTAACATGAGGCCTGCCGGCCCGCCAGGGCGGGCTCCGCCACCTCCCTCCCGCTTGGAGCATTCAAAAGTGACACAGGCTCAAGATGACCAGACTGCAGAGCAGATGGGAGTAAAGCATGAAAGGAAGCAAGCAAGTTTCAGTAAAGGACATCACAAAATCCAATTCTCTACTCATGCCATCACTAAGACGGACACAGTGGGTTCACTGGAAACTTCCTGATTCCCAACTGTTACCTAACTATACACAATGTAGATAAACGAATAGACACACACACACCCTAAAAAGCAATGTGCAGAGGATGTCACAGTGCAGCACCCAGGCTGTGCTTATCCCACACAGGGCTCCTTCCTACAAGAGCCTGTGGGCTCTGAACTCAAGCAGGACAACTCAGGGCCCTAGAATCCCTAAAACAGAAAGACCATCCCCAAGACCATCCCCAGTTCTAAGGCTGATTGACCCATTCTTCTGAGTTTCTTCGGAGATCTGCTGTGCTTCGAGCACTGAGAGAAAAGATCTCCTGGAGACAGAGTCTTCAACAAAATGGAGTGTCCAGAGTTCAAAACCGGTGGAAAGGACCCACTGACATAGGTGGGCTATGAACAGACTAATTGCTGTTTAGACCTCCCTTACGGATATACGGAAAATCCTAAATGTGGGCCATCCCTGCCCATAATAAATGGAGACTCGGGCACAGAGCACTCTGATCTATTAGCCAAGGCCTTTCCACTCTGCCACCTAACTTCAGGACTTCTCTCCTTCTAAAGATGGGAGAAGACACCAACAAATCTCAAGGTGACCATCAGCCAAACTTGGGCCTTCATTCTAGTGCGTTAGTTTCTTTATGGACAGACAAACAAGAGGTCAAATAACCTTCCTCAGGAAGACTGGTGCAGAGAAAAGGTCCAGAAAAGACATCATGGATAAGACACTTGACTCCATCTCAGAAAGCTCCACTTTCCTGGGGTTGGTTGGTCTGTCTGTTCGAAACCTGTGCTTATAAAGATATAAAACAACAAAGAACCCTTCACTCTTTGGATTCTGGATGAAGAATGAGAATTTCTGAGCCAGAACTGCATCCTCCAAGAAGAGTTGCTGAGGAAGGCTTGAGCATCTGAGGCCCTTGGTAGTGCTCAGTTGAGTTTCTCTGCTCAGCCCTGAGTATATACATTCAAAACAGCTGTGTGGTACAGCTGTAAGACAAGCACCTTGATGATGGTGTCCTTCCCCAAGTGACCAGCCTGAACTTTAGTGTGGTTCCTAGGTGGCAGAAATGATTTCCAACGTCAAGTTCTGCTTGGACTGCCTCTCCAGTGAAGCTTTATCCCGACAATAAACCAGAACCAGGAGGAAAAAGAAATGGTGGAGTATTCCAGGTGGAACCCAAGACAGGATGCTGGCAGTCAGGAGGGAGACTATGCCATGGCTGACACACGTGGCGAGGAAGCTGCCCAGGGTAGAGTGTTTGCTTCTGGTTCTGAGACAGGGTCTCATTTACTGAGGCTAGCCTGAAACTCTCTTCTGAAGCCAAGGATAACCTTCAACTATTGATCCTCTTGCCTCCACCTCCTGTGTGCTGGGATTATGGGCATGTACCAACATGCCCAACTCATGCAATGCTAGGGACTGAGCCCAGGACCTAAAATTAAGGTATAGTCCTTTATCAACTGAGCTGCAAGCCACCCCCCCCCCCCCCCCCCCCGCCCCACACCTCCTTACAAGACCCAGAATAAGATCATCACCACTCTATTTTCACATCCAAAGCAAGGGCTGAGTGGAGGAGTGATAAACCTGACATAGAATCTAACTAACTAAAAGATGAATACTTATCAAACCTTCTCGTGTTCTCTACAAGTCATTCATGTCTTTCTCACCTAACTTGGAATTCTAAAACTATTTTTTATCTACATAGACATCATAAGACTGAAAAGAGCTAGAACTCTGGGTCCTCGCCACAACTGCTGGTCACTTTTTGATGCAAGTAATGACGAGGACCAGGCAAATACCATTTCATACAGGAAAGGAAAGAGCAGGGACAGAGGTGCAGAGGAAACGGCTGGTCCCACTCATGAGCCCACTGACTCAATGCATCTTAAACCTGCAGCTATGCCCCCATCTCGATGTAGGAAAGGATACGGCAGGAGAGCACCACACTGCACGGACAGAGTCACCCAGGAAGGCTGAAAAAGAAAAGAATGACACAAATCAAAAACCATTCACAATCTGTGACCAAATGAGGTGACTTCACCAGTAGTTGCTTACTGCTGCCCACCTCACCCACCAGCTCAGCCCAGTCAGGGAACAGACTAAATTCACAATATTTTGGTTCTATTTAAAACCAAGGATACACAATATTTGCATACCTTTTTTTTTTTTTTTTTTGAGAAAAGTCTTCTAATCTTATGAATTCCAAACTTGTATTCATTACAAGGTGAACTAACAGCTACCTTCTGGGTACTTTGTATTCTTGGAAAATTAGCTCAACTTATATTTCTAATTCAATTTTAAAAATTAGACCAACTGTTACTATTCTAATAACTCTATTTCAAGAAAGAACAATCTGAAAGTCTAACAATGACCCCCTGTCAGCCAGCTCACTTCCAGATGCTTGGACAAACACAACACATATACTCAATAGCTCATTACTGAGACAGCACCGTAGTCAGCAAACTACATTCCAGATCTGTGCAGAGATGGTGCAAGACTCTGGGCAGACACTGAACAGGAAGAATGCGGTCTCCTTTCATGCCGATCAGCAAGGCAGACACTACGATCAAGTCTATCTTACTGCCTTGAGACCCAGAGTGTGTCCTACATAGCATTTTCAAGTGACACGTATATTCTCTCTCTCTTTCTTCTTCTTCTTCTTCTTCTTCTTCTTCTTCTTCTTCTTCTTCTTCTTCTTCTTCTTCTTTCCCCTCCTCCTCCTCCTCCTCCTCCTCCTCCTCCTCCTCCTCCTCCTCCTTTAGCTTGAAATAGGGTCTCATGAACCCCAGGCTGGACTCAAACTTGATATGTACCCAAGGCTGGCCTTAAATCTGTGGCCATACTAGAATTTCAGGCCGGCCCCGCCATGCCTGGCTAAAGCCTGTTCTCTATGACAAGAAGAGTAGATTGTACAAAATGAAGAGTGGCTGTGACTGGGATAATTTCACCAGAGGCATGAGCTGACTTACTGGATAGTATGTATGGTGCTCTGGCAAAAAGCCCTTACCATTTCCTTGCTATAACCAACACTGCTCCCTACTTTCTGATAATCTTGATCAATTACAATGAAATCTAGATACTGACTCAACATCAATAACCTGTACTGGACCAGACATGGTGGCACAAACCTGTATACCCTTGCAATAAATGTGGCAGGGTAGGAGCACAAGGCCTAGATAGACCACATACCAAAGTCATTTTTGGAAAAAACAAAGCAAAACAAAACAAACAAACAAAAAACCCAAAACAAGCTTTGTGGCTGACTCTTCTGAATTCAGAATGCCTTCTAATGGCCAAACTTTCTTCCCAACAGGGACCCCCAGAAGGCATGAGGCCCTGTGGAGCTACAATTGAGCTTACAGTAGCATTCCCTCAAACAGTACTGCCAGCTGTTGATGCAGTCTGCACCCAGAAGGCTGTCACAGCCTGCTGCAATGGACTGTGAAGTTTGGCCTGGACAACAATGGTGGCACTTTTCTTCCTTCCAGTGGGAAGGAGCCATGGGAACCCCAAAGTGCTCTCAGGCAGCTTTAGAAAGCACCAGTTTGGAAATGTAGCCCTTTCCATTACATCCAACCAGCTTCACAGCCCTAGAGAGCCTTCACAAAGGCTGAGTAGGGTTCCTCAACTTAAACAACACTTCCAAGTCCATTCCAAGTGGAGGAGGGCCACCTCTCCAGGCACCAGAGTAATGTAAAGCTAGGCCCACTGGTAAAGCAGAATGGAAACAGGTTAGAGATGGCTCAGCTATTTTGAGCACTGGCTGCTCTTCCACAAGATCCAGGTTTGATTTCTAGCACCCATTTAGTGCCTCACAATCATCTATAATTCCAGTTCCAGGGAATTCAATACCCTAATCTGGCCTCCACAAGAACCAGGCACATACATGGTACACAGAAACAAATGCACACAAGACACTCATACAAATAAAATAAAATAATAATTTAAAAAGTCAGTATCCAGGTTATGGTGGTTTGAATTAAGAATGACCCCTATAAACTCATATATTTGAATGTTTAGTCATCAGGGAGTGGCACTTTTGAGAAGGATTAGGAGGTGTGGCCTTATTGGCGGAAGTGTATCACAGTGGGTGGGCTTTGCGGTTTCAAAAGTCTGTTAGGCCCAACTCTGCGGTTTCAAAAGTCTGTTAGGCCCAACTCTCTCTTTGCCTATCAGGATGTAGATTTCAGCTACTGCTCTAGCACCTGCCTGCATGTTGCCATGCTCCCCACCAAGGTGATAATGGATTAAACCTCTGAAACTGTATGCATGCCCCCAGTGAAATGCTTGTGTTAATCACAGTAACAACAGAACAATGACTAAGACCAGCCAAAGAACCTGCCTGCCCCTGAGAACCAGGCCTCACCCATCCGCCACCCCTACCCCACCCCCAGCTAAATCCACATTCCAGCAGCTGCATGAGATCAAGGACAGGCCTCAGCTCAGGCTCAGGATAAGGCAGGAAGTGCCTCCAAAGACTCAGCTGCAGATTGGCTGTCACCCTGTGACAAAACACAACAGTTGCTGGCTAACATGGGCACTGCCACACGTAACAAGTGGACTGGGATACTACCATGAGTCACCTGTTCAAGAACGAGTCAAAACAGGTAGAGTGGACAGGCACAGCCTGCCACAGAGCTACCATGGCAGCTCTTAGAGATACAAGACAAAAGCGGACTGGCTGCTCTACTCAGCCTACAACTTTGTAATTGCCATTCTGAAATGTCACCTTTTAATTGGAAACTTCTCTGGCAGGATGAGGCCACCTGCACCGCGGGCCATAGCTCACTGATCCTATAAACAGTGGTATCTGGCAATTTTATCACATTTTATCAGGTGGCTGTACCCAAGTATTTACCTAATGTCCATTTTCCTTTACATGTCAGCAGTTTCAGCAATTTATATTTGTTTTTGTTTCGGAGCTGAGAATTGAACCTGGGGCCTCATGTAGACTGAACACTGCCCTATGTGCTGTATATGAGAGAGAGCTGCATATGTGTGCACCTGCACACAACATCAGGTGTCCTACTCTGTCACTCTCCACCCTAGTCATGGCAACAGTCTCTTGCTGAACTTGAAATTGGCTGGTGGTCAGGGAGTCCCAGCAATTGCCATCCCCATCCTCCCCTAGTACTGAGGATACAGATATCACAGCCATGCATAGTTTTCGTGGGTGCTAGGAATCAGAACTCAGGTCCTCAAGCAAGCAAGCTCTGTTATTTATCTGTCATTCATCTCCCCAGCTCTGATTATTAAATCATGTGTTAAGCTATCTTACACATGAATTTTATTTCATAGACTAAGGGGGATAACACAAAGGATTTATTACAAAGGGAGTCTCGGGGTCAAATGTGTTAAGATCCATCACTATACTTGGTCTGGCAACAGTGACCTAGGTCCAAAAACATGTCTGTAAGCCAAACCTTTCCCTCTCAATCTGTATGAGATACACAACCACTTTTCTACACAATGACTAACAGACAGCAAGCTCATAGGAAGGGTGGGTTAAGATGCAAACTGACGAAGCAGCCTGCCCCAGCTCACAGCTAGATAGATATCTGGCAAGCTTTAACAAGAAGCAACAGGGAAGTGCCCAGGAACCACACTGAGCACCAACCTTCAGAGACACAGTGGGCTGAGCAAGCATACATGCTCATGTACAGATGTGACCACTGTATTTACCACTACAAATGAATCGTCCTCTGAAGTGGTAGATTCCTGATGATATGGGTCAAGAACCTCTGTGACTCCTGAGGCAGACCACCATTCAGGCTCATTTTCAAAGTCAAGTCTGGAAGCCTGCAAAGTTTTCTAGACCCCAAATGCTGGGAGGGTACCACATCCAACAGCCAGCCAACCCCTCAACACCTGATCTGACTCAGTCACCTCACTCCTAACTGCTATTGTAGAACCATGGTCACTGAATTGCTGGCTTCTTAAAGTAAAGCACTGACCAGTATGAAGAGGGGTAATGGCAGCAGGCAAGGAACAGAAGTGAAAGGCCACCACAAAAGTACCACATCACATACACGCATCCTGACCTACCAGTCCCCACAGTGCAGTATGCAGGTGAACAAAAGCCAAGCTAACAAGTGCCCACAGGTCAGGCTGAAGAACAGTCTAGACAGCCACCAGGTGGACAGCTAATACAGCAACCCTCATCACAGGAGATGAGGCAGTTAGCAGGGCAGAGGCCTCCTCCCTTCAGCTATCCAGATAGAGATCAGGACCACCAGGGAAAGGACAGCTGCCTTTCAGAAGTTTCTGGAATCAAATGTCTTCCTACAATGTAAAACACCTATCTGATGAGGCAGCGAAGCCATTTCCTAGGACAGGTTTCCTGGGCTGGAGAGTTGGCAGGCAATGACAGTACGTGAGTACGCCCACATTGACCAGGAACACTTACACAGCAACCCTGCCATGCAGTCATGGTACCACCAGCTCCAAAGTTAAGGCAGGTGACTGAAGTTCAAAGGCTTCATTCACCCAATGACGTTCCACCTAACACTGACCCACACGCACCAAGCCTGCTATAGGGCAAGGCACTGCTGTGGAGAGACACATGACATAAAGCAGAGGCTCCGACTTTCTACTGACCTTTACAACAGGCAAGTCAAAGACCTCCCGGGCTTCTCCCACCTCAGGGTTGTCCCCATCCTCTGAAATGATGTGTGAGGCCAACGCATTGTAGGAGACTTCCTTGGCTTTCCCAGCTTTAAGAAGCCGAATAACCTAAAAAAAAAAAAAAAAACCAGAACAAACAACACAATTAATTTAAAATAAATAAGCCTGGTGGTGGTGGCGTTTGAGACCAGCCTGGTCTACAGAGTGAGATCCAGGACAGCCAGAGGTATACAGAGAAACCCTGTCATGAAAAATTAAAAACAAAACAACTGAATTGCCTTCCTGATCAAAGAAGTCACTATTAGCAATAATAGAATAATAATTTAATAAAAACACACCCTGTATCCTACAGACAAGCCATTTCTTGAGTAATAAAACCAATGAAATGCTTTGGACAATAAAATGCAGCAACCCTGATTCTCAGTCCAAGATGATTCACAGTCCATAGAGATGCAGTGGCCAGCTCCTAGCCATCTGCTGTCCTCCAGACACCAGGACGCAACAGCACCTGCTAAGTTCTACAGAGTACCTGCTCCGGGTCTCCAGCCCAAAGGCTGAGGACTGGCAGTTCCACCACAGTGAGGAAGTTTTTGGAGGCAGAAACTTACCAGGAGAATCCTTACTTGTGGGTGCCTATCAGGCAAAATGTACACTAAGCCCAGCAAGGGAACTCAGCTCCAAGCATGGACAGTGTAGTCTTGGGTGCTATGCACAAGAGTCTTTCCTTAAGTCATGGAAGGCTGTCACAAAGGGAGATGGCACCACCAGATCTTACAGATGGGACATCAACAGAGGAATACACGGGTTGGCTTAACAGACTTGTTAAGACACAACTGTGACAATTCTCACAACTTCGAGAGGCAGGTCACTAAAGAAATGTCAGTAGCAACAGGAGGAAAACGGGGTAGAATTAGCCAGACAGTAACTAGACAGGGTGCAGGCATACCAGAAAAGCCAAGATAGAAATGCTGGCATCTTCTGGAGGGGCTGATCGGAAGCAGAGAGGGAAGGGGCACTACCGGCCTTCATTCAGTGTGGACACACTATTCTTTGGCCGCATGTGACAGAGACCTGGCAAGAGACCTCCGGTTACATCCAGAGAGGACCCTGCTCTCCAGAGACCATAACCAGCTATTACAGATGGGAGTTCTGAGAGTCACGGAGGCAGCCACCTGGCTGCCAAATGCTAAAGACTCATCATGTGGAGCTGAATGGTATCAGAGAAGAGCAACTTGACAGGGGAGTGCAGGAAGAGCCGACAGCAGCACAATGCCTTGGGCAGTCTGCTGACCATCATCTAAGACCCGAAGCAACCCAGTGAGTGTGTGTCTGAGGCATGGAACATCAACAGTCACCAGCCACAAGCCATCCTGCCTGGACCCTAGGCACCTTCAGACACGTGGACTCCATCCACCTGCTGCAGCCTTGCATTACATTCAGGGGCATGCACACAGCAAGCCCTCCCTGGCCTTCTCCTCCTCAGGTCCCACTGCTTTCTTTTCATGACAAATTTCCAGAAACAAATCTCACTTTGCTGTCCGTCTTTTTTCTGATTCAGCTCTTCAACTCCCTGCAGTGGAACCCTTCCCATCAAACTGTGGAAACTCAGGTTTCAGACACAGGACATCAAAACTTCTTCCCAAACTGCACATTTCTAATTCTGTCTCACAGAAGCCACCTTGTAACTCTGACCAGTGACCATCAGAACACATGCCAAGTATATATAAATGCCTTCAATTCCTAGCACATACATTCCACACAGAGAAAACAACTTATTGTGCTCAACATCTGCTTACTTGAGACTCAGCACCTACACCTATTCATAGATGCAGCATTCAGAAACGCCCTTCTGCAGCACACTGTGTACCAGGCCCAGTGCCTGTACTGGGAAGCTCACCACCTGTGAGCTTCCTCAACCTTCATCCCAAGCCTCAAGGAATAGGTGCCCTGGCTCTAAACCTTTTAGAAAACACACTATTTCAGATTACAAGAGCACGCCAGGGAGATTTTTTTTTTTTTTTAAAGCACTCATATTTCACACACAGTTGGGCAAACAGCTCAGTTCAGTGTGTTCTTGGTTTCAAGTGACATTTGGTCCAGGTCTCTTGTAAGAGCCAAAGTCCTGAAATGAAAAATAAGAAAGGGTGAAGAAGAGAAAGGTGGTGGTGGTAGTGGGGTGATCAGTACTGGAAAAAGCTAGTTATAAACACATTCATCCTGATCACTCTGGGCTCAGCCAGAAGTCTCTACAACCAAGACCCAACGGACCTCTGTTACTAGGATACAAGTACGAGGCTCTGGAAGGCCATGCTCAATGGCTCTTAGACAATTCCTTCCGTAGGACCCGTCACGAGTCACCGAAGGCGACACAACTGCACGCATAGTTTAGAAAGGAAGATGTCTACAACACTGTGCTGAAGATACCACGACCACAGGCAGTGTCCTGTGGATAGACCCACGGTTACTCGCACGAACCACTGTGACCATGTGGGTAGGGTACCTTCCACACCTACCGTACAATTCACCCTTGGGAAAACCAGGAGCCGAGAGGGCAAGCCCCTCTGCAAGGGACGCTCTCAGCAGGGCCCCGCAGGATGCTCGGCCGGCGGCCGCACCGGGTCGGTGCTCGCGAGGCCCCTCCCGCGGCCCTTCGCGGCCCGGCGTGCCCCGCGGCTCCGGCCCGGAGTCCTGCAGGGCGTGCGCGCGCCGAAACAGGGGATGGCACGACGGAGGGGCCCCGCGCGGGCGGTACCTGCGGGTCGATGTCGCCCACCGCGTAGTACTTGACCTCGCGGAACAAATCCTCCGGAACTTCGGGCGCCGGTTCCGACATGATCGCGGCGGCGCGGCGGCGCCCGGCCCCGCGTCACCGGCCCGCCGCGCCCAGCGCCCGCAGCGACGCCAACTGCTCGGCCGCACAACCCGGGCCGCAGCCACCGCCGCCGCCGCACTCCGACCCGCGCCCCCGCCCGCCCGAGGCCCGGAGCGCGGGAGCAGCGCGCGCCCTGAGGCACGTACCACCGCACCCGGCCGGCAGGGGAGCACGTGGGACTGCCCATCCCCCGTGCGCCGAAGAGCTCCTCTTCCACGGCTGACCCTGGCCCCAGGGCTATTGCTATGTATTATTTCGCACCGCACAGGGCAGCCCTGCGCTTGCCAATTTCTAGAGACCGAGAACCGAGAACACGGAAAGTCAGGATCCCCTGCATAGTCGCGGTGGACCAGCCAGGAGGCGGGGCCTGGGCGGGGCTCCCGTCACCCCGCGCGGCCACGCGGCAGCGCATGCGCGAAGGGGCGGGGCCTCGGTGCAGAGGGTGACCGGCAGAACTCAGCGTGCGGGTTTGTTGTGTCGCCGCCACTCCTGCTGGGAAGCGCACGGTCATGTCTAGGGCCAGGCGGGCCCTGGCAACGGGTCCCTTTTTTTCGTCCGCTCCTTTCCCGTCTGCTACAGCAGTCGGCCGGGAACAGAACCTCAGTGAGGCAGCTTGAGAGCAAAGTAGGAGACGACGACATGGCTCAGCCGGCAAAAGCACCTGCCGCCAAGCTGAGTACGATCCCCGGGACCCACGTGGCGGAAAGCAAGTACCGGCTCCTGCAACTTGTCTGACCTCCACACGCACACGTGGCACACCCAGCACGTATGTTTGTGCCTGGTACCCACAGCGGTCTGAAGAGGGCTTCAGATCCCCTGGAACTGGAGTTATCGTATGGGTACTGGGAACAAACTTGGAAATGCTAGAGCACCAAGTGTTCTGAACTGCTGAGCCATCCAAGCCTCGTGCAATTTAGTTTATAAAGGTAGACAGCAAACTCCATAAAAATTATCTTCACAGATGTCTTTATTAAATGTGTTGTTCAGAGTTACAGGAAACACTGTCAAGTTGAAACTTGTGGGTTTTCACAGAATGACAAGTCCTATCACTGCGGTGATACTGTTCATTAATTAAGCTTTTTGCTTTCTGTGACCTTCATGCAGATTGAGTATTGGAATTTTCTCCAACGAATAAAGAGCAGGGCCATTTTGTTTGATAGCCTTCAGAGAATAAGCACCCTGCTTATTGCTCATACTATTTCAGGAAATGTATAATATATATAAATATACATATATTCCTCTCAAAAAGGTAAACTGAGTTTAGTTAAAAAAAAAAAAAACATGCAAGTGTGAAGGGCTGGAGAGATGACTTGGCAGTTAAGAACACTTGTTCTTAACTATCAGAGGACCCAGATTTGGTTCCCAGCACCCACATGGCAGCTCACAACCACCTGTAACTTGAGTTCCAGGAGCTTCGGTGCCCTTCTGGCCTCTGGGAACACTGCAAGTACCGAGTGCACAGGCAGGCGAAACAATGAAAAATGAAACCAGCAAAAATAAAAGTAGTGCTGGAAATATTAGACCCAGTCTACAGTGAGAAAGTAAAGTAAGTTGTTGAGATAGTGTTTGCCCAGGTTCTTTGGGAGTCAGCAGTGTGTGTGTGTGTGTGTGTGTGTGTGTGTGTGTGTGTGTGTGTGTGTGTGTGTTTCTATGTTAGGGATGATATATGTACACAGGGAGTCCAGCTGTCTATGCCTCCAGTTCCAGGAGTTCTGAAGCCCTCCTCTGGCCACCAAGATCACCAGGCATTCAGGTGGCACAAGTACAAATTATGCAGGCTAACAGAAAATAAAAATAAATCGCCAGGCAGTGGTGGCACACAACTTTAATCGCAGCATGTGGGAGGCAGAGGCAGGCAGATCTCTTGAGTTCCAGGCCAACCTGGTCTACAGAGTGAGTTCCAGAACAGGGCTACACAGAGAAACCCTGTCTTGAAAAATAAAATAAAATTTAAAAATCTTTAACAAATTAAAAATACATTTGGATATTGTACACAGTGGTTTCGTTTTGTTGTTCAGTTTGGCTGACTGTACACTCCTTAAAGTTAGGTATTATCAAATTCAGTTTAGATTTATAGGCTACGGCCGGGCTTAGTACATCATGACTCCATTTGGGGGTCAGAAAAGAACCAACAACAGTAGGTTTCCAACCATGCGAGGATCTAATACACTTCAAGTCAAATATGTGATGAATCCAAGGTGTTTCTGGCCCTGCGGCTTCACTGCAGCCTGAGTTCTGAATACACACACATGCACATACACTCATTTGCATGCAGTGTTCATACCATGCAGTGCCAGCAAATGCTCCCTGAAGCACCTCAGTTCAGACTCAGGACTGTTGTCCACTATGAATTCCGATGTTTGTACAAAGTTCTCTGCTCACACAGAAATATAGTAGTTTAATTACAGGAAACAGACTTATTTTTCTAAGTAATCCATGCTTGTCAATCAAAATTAGCAGCCAAACTCCTCTTGTACTTCATAAAAGGAAGCCCCTAACAGTAATTGGAATCCCTGAGTAGTCTCATGTTGCCTGCTGTCAATTTTTTTTTTTAGATTGGGGCGAGGGGGTGTGTGTCACACATGTTCAGGTGCTAGAAATGGCCAGTAGAGAGTGTCAGAAACCCTGGAACTCAAGTTATAGGAGGTGTATATGTAGGTGTTAGAAAGCAAACCTAGGTCCTCTGCGAGAGCAGCAGCTCCCCTAAATACTGAACCACCTCTCCAGTTCCCCACTGCACCCCATCACTCCTGAAAGCATACCTCTTTCTGACCTGTACTGCTGCTTTGCTTTTACTCTGTGTGTGTTTGTTTCAGTTCCTTCAACAAGGAACCAAGAATACTGAAACACCCTGTCAGAGACTCACATCAGTAACACCTTGAGTGGGAAAAGGACAAAGGACTTGTTCTGGCCGCTCTGCCTCCAAGGCCTGCTTGTCTGCCTACCCTTTCACCCTAGGCTTCTTTCCTACCCCTGCATCCAGCCGCACTAGGGCCCCTTTATTCCTCTACAGATGATCCTGACTTCAGCATGCTGCTTCTGATTATGTCTTCCACACGATGGACGTGAAACCTGATAGGGGCAGTGAGATGTGTTTTCTTTAAAATATGTCCGCCTCAAGAAGCTAACCAATAATGTGTATCAGTGAGCCTGATCCTGGTGGGATGAATCAGGTGTAGCAGAGATCCATAGATGGGATTCTTGTGTGCCAGAACTGGGGAGGCTTGGGGTGGGGTGGGGGAGGGTTCTTTTCCTTTTTTAATGAAGCGCTCAGTGGTGCTTGCCTGAAATCCCAGCACACAGGAGGTGGATGCAGAAGGATTGAAGTTCAAGGCCAGCCTTGACAAGCAACACAAGACCCTGTCTTAAAGAAGAAACACTGGCTAAGGGAGACATGTAAGGAAAAGAAGGTAGTGCTTGGGTACAAGCATCTTGAGAGAGTCTCATTCAAGTAGCTTAACATCTACACATTTGGTTTGGGTGGCATTGGAAGCTATACTGCTCAAAGAATGTAAGAGATTAAGTAAATTTCTTTAGTATACTTATAAAAAAAAAAATAGGTCCCATTATATATCCTAAGTTGACATTGAACTGTTGATGTTCCTTTCTACTCCCACCTCCTGAGACTATAGTGGTGCACCACCACACCTAGATAGACTGCTTTTTATCTAGAAGATATTTATTTAGTGATTAAGATTGTCAAGCAGGTCCAGGTGTGATGATGCACACCTGTAGTTAATCCAGCACTTGGCGCAAAGGCAGGCAGATCTCTGTGCATGCCAGGTCAGCCTGGTTTACATAGGAAGTTACAAGACAGCCAGGGCTACACAGTGAAATCCTGTGTCAAAAAAAAAAAAAAAAAAAAAAAAAAAAGCTTGCTGGGTGGCTCTGAGTTGCAGAGATTTACAGGCTTAGACAAGGTCAAAGCAATCCTTACTCTTCTGGGTCAGAGGGAAGTCAACAGTATATTTTGATTATAGACATGGCTCCTAATCTTAGTGATACTTCCTTTTTAAATTTAAATTTTATTTATTTATATATGCATGTTTGGTGTGTGGGAGCATGTGGTCCTTTTCTATTGCTGTGATAAGATACTGTAGCTAAAAAGAATCTATAGAAGGGAGAGTTTATTTCAGTTTACAGTTCTGAAGAGAGTCCATAATGGCAGGGGAGGCATGGCAATGGGCATCAGCAGCAGAAAGCTGAGAGATCACATCTCCAAACACAAGCCAAAGCAGAGAAAGAGAAGTGGAAGCGAAATGAGACTGTGAACTCCCAAAGCCTGTTAGAGTGGCTTACTTCCTCCAGTAAGGCTCCACCTCCTAAAGATTGCAGATTAAAAGTCTCTACCTGCCTGATCTAATTAGGACAGGAAAAGTTCAAGCTTGGAGACAGGAGGATCCTCATTTGCAGCATTCTGGATGGAAAGATGTAGTCAGCAAACCACATAAGCAGTAAAGTATAGGGAAGATTATACCCAAAGATGAACACTAAAATTGGGATTTTTTGCCCACCATGAGGTGGAAAAGGACGCTGGTGAATCATCAGAACAGAAGGCAATCTGATGCTAGTCAGAGTACTGACACACAGCCCAGGCTGAAGGGAACACATACAGAACACTTTAATAATGACGCTCACTTTGCCACTTTCCTAGAATGTCTCCATTATCTCTATTTATTTATTTATAAAATAAGCACACAGACTTTGTTTGTTTATACAGATTTTCATGTAGCCCAGGTTGGCCTCAAACTTCCTACTTAGCTGAGGATAATCTTGAACTTCTGATTCTCCTGCCTCTACCTCCCCAGGGCTGAGATTATGAGTGTGTCCTACAAAGCTTAGTTTAGGTGCACTGGGCATTGAACCCAAGGCTCTATACATACTAGGCAAGCACTCTATCAATGGAACTACATTCTCAGCCCCCAACTTCATTATCTTAGCTTCTGAGTTTAAGAGTGAGAGCCCATAAATGGGTGAGGTGGGATATTAGTTTAAGATGTGTTACATTCATTTATGCTGTGGAGCATTTGTTTGATGATGCAAAGATGTGTTGCATTCTTGTTTTGTTTTGTTTTTCGAGACAGGGTTTCTCTCTGTAGCTTTGGAGGCTGGCCTGGAACTCGCTTTGTAGACCAGGCTGGCCTGGAACTCACAGAGATCCGCCTGCCTCTGCCTCCCGAGTGCTGGGATTACAGGCATGCGCCACCACCGCCACTACCACCACCACCCGGCCCAATGTTGCATTCTTTTATTTTGCATGTGTTTAACTCTGTGAAGCTGTGTTACTTTGCCTGTCTAAAACACCTGATTGGTCTAATAAAGAGCTGAACAACCAATAGCTAGGCAGGAGAGAGGATAAGTGGGCCTGGAAGGCAGAGAGAATATACAGAAGGAAAAATCTGGGGAGAAAAGATTGAGCGGAAAAGAAGGAAGAGAGGAGGACTCCAGGGGCCAGCCACTCAGTTACACAGCAAGACATGGAGTAAGAAGTAAAGAAAGAAATACAGAAATAGAGAAACGTAAAAGCCCAGAGGCAAAAGGTAGATGGGATAATTTAAGAAAAGTTGGCTAGAAACAAGCCAAGCTAAGATAGGGCAGTTTATAAGTAAGAATAAGCCTCTGTATGTATATTTATTTGGGAGCTGGGTGGCGGTCCCCAAAAGAGCCAAAGAACAAAGAATTAAAAAAAGAAATTAAATTTTGTATACACAGAGACTTATTGTTACTTATGAATGCCCAGCCTTAGTTTGGCTTGTTTCTAGACAGCTTTTCTTAAATTATCTCATCTACTTTTTGCCTCTGGGCTTTTACCTCTCTCTATTTTTTTTTAAGTCTTTTTTTTTTTTTTTTTAATTTATTTATCTATTATGTATCCCTGCAGGCCAGAAGAGGGCACCAGATCTCATTACAAGTGGTTGTAAGCCACCATGTGGTTGCTGGGAATTGAACTCAGGACCTCTGGAAGAGCAGTTGGTGCTCTTAACCACTGAGCCATCTCTCCAGTCCCATCTCTCTATTTCTGTATTTCTTTCTTTACTTCTTACTCCATGGCTTTCTGTGTAACTGAGTGGCTGGCCCCTGGAGTCCTCCTCTCTTCCTCCTTCTCCACGCCTCAATCTTTTCTCCCCAGATTTCTCCTTCTGTATATTCTCTCTTCCTGCCAGGCCCACTTATCCTCTCTCCTGCCTAGCTATTGGTTGTTCAGCTCTTTATTAGACCAATCAGGTGTTTTAGACAGTCAAAGTAACACAGCTTCACAGAGTTAAACAAATGCAACATAAAAGAATGCAACACATTCTTGCATCATTAAATAAATGTTACACAGCATAAACAAATGTTACACATCTTAAAATAATATTCCACAACACCTACCTACAGATTTGAAGGTGTGTGAAAATAAAACTGTTGCTCTGAACTGCATTTTCATTTCCTCAAAAGATCCAGTAACATTAGTGTGGCAAGTAAATACATTTGTTTAAAATAATTGAAATGGAGCAGGGCAGTGGTGACACACCTTTAATCTTGGCACTCAGAAGGCAGAGGCAGAGTTCTGTGAGTTCAAGGCCAGCCTGGTCTACAGAGCTAGTTCCAGGACAGCCAAGTCTACACAAACCCTGCATCAAAAAACTAATAATAATAATAATAATAATAATAATAATAATAAAAATAATTGAAATGGTTAAGCATTCAAATTTGGACAAAGGAATTAGGCTCCATTACCTTCTACATGTAAGTATAACGCTTGGGCAGATTGGTCACGCTTAATTTTTTTTTCTTTTTTTTTTGAGACAAGGTCTCATGTAGGCCAGACTTGCTGCATCTTCAGCCCAATACAAATATATGCCTGTGCTTACCAAAGCCAGGTACAGCAAATACCTGCTGAATCAAAAGAGTCTTGTTTTTGGAAAGGGTTCCTTATCTTCCTGTGAACGAGACCACAGTCTATGGAGACCTGTCTCCTGTCAAAGGATTTTGGGTGCTGACTTCAGAAAATTGTGTTGTGTTTCTTTGTTTTGTTTTTTTGGTTTTTGTTTTTTGTTGTTTTTGTTTTTTGTTTTTTTTTTTTGGTTTTTTGACACAGTGTTTCTCTGTGTAGCTTTGGCGCCTGTCCTGGAACTCTGTAGCCCAGGCTGGCCTCAAACTCACAGAGATCCGCCTGTCTCTGCCTCCCGAGTGCTGGGATTATAGGTGTGTGCCACCAGAAAACTGTGTTTGCTCACCTCTATACTATGTCAGGCCCATGTATGTAACATGAATCTTAAAGCGTTCTTATTAATAAGAACAAACCCGAGGCAGGTTATTGGGGTGATTGCTGGAAGATCAGAGAAGCAGAACAAGCCACGGCTATCTCACCTTGCTAGTTCCTCAGGTGATCCTGTTTCCTCAGGCTGGAAGCTTCTGAGTCCTCCTCCACATCAATCTCAGCTGAACTGTGTTGCTCCAAAGCCTGAACACTTAACCAACCAGATGCTTAACTAACTACATGCTTTACTCTAATTGCTCTAGTTTCTGGTCTTCATGCCTTATATATCTTTCTCTTTCTGCTGTCACTGCCTGGGATTAAAGGTTGGGTTTCTCGGATTAAAGGCCTGGGTCACCATGCTTAGCTGTTTCTAAAGTGGCTTTGAACTCAGAGATCCACTAGCTCTGCCTCCCAAGTGCTGGCATTAAAGGCGTGTACCACCACCGCCCAACTTCTGCTATGGCTTACTCTTCCCATTTTCTAGCCACCATTTTTGGCTTTATTCTAGTGGCTGTCTGTTCTCTGACCCCAGATATGTTTATTTCGGGGAACACAATATTTCAGGGAACACAATACCCACCACACATGTACTGTAAGACTAATCTAAAAGGTACACAGAGGACTTAAGGTATGGCTCAGTTGGTAGAGTGCTTGCCTAACGTGCAAGCAGCCCTGATTCAAGCCTCAGCACTGCCTAAAACTGAAGGTGGTGATATAAATCTGTGAACCTAATACTTGGGAGGAGATACAGATAGAAGGATCAGGAGTTCAAGGTCGTCCTCAGCTACATATTGAGGCCAGCCTGGGCTACATGAGACCTTGTCAAAATAAAAATAAGCCTACAGAGCTCTAGAATTTCTAATGGGAAAGTCGAATAGCTGCTTAGACATTTTGGAGCTTAGAAACACCATTTTCAGTGGGAACACAGAGCACAACCTTATAGTTGCATTGTAGCTCTCAGACTCCCTCAGAGGCTCCCGTGTGTCCCGTGTGCGGTCCCTTCAACCAGGGCTTTGTGAGCTAGGATTACACACAGGATTGGACTTAGTTGCCAAGTGTATTTCCAACTTGCCTATGGGTTCAGGGGTCAAATAAGAATGACCATAGCTAGGAACACAGATTTAGGGGACCCTAAATTCCATGTTCTAATGTGGTCTCAGTTTGGGGAAGTTTTTATAGTAACAGAACAAAGAAAGGCATAATTGAGGCACTTTTAAAATGCACTGGTAGGAACATGAGGTAGGCAGTTACAGGAAACGGGAAAGCTGCCATAGGCCTCAGATGCTGTCTCATATTATTCTTAGCCTTTGGGTGGTGGGGGTGAGGAGTCTATACATTCTAGATGATTTGTCTAAGGGTCAGGTATGGAGGAGGGTATCAAAGGAGCTAAAAACTGGCCCAGGATATTTGGGTTTGCACATTCCAACTCCACAACCACTGACCTTCTAATCAGTTCATCAGTATGGCAGGAGCTGAGGGGAGACTTGGTTCTTCCCAGAACTTTTGTTCACACCTCCAACAGCAGCCTCTCGTCTGATACTCCCAAGGCAAATCAATTTCCTTCACCAAGACAATCGTAGAAAGATGACTAGAGGGAGGCCCAGAGAATTTTAAGTGACTTGCCCACAGCCATAGTGACCAGCACAGTTTGAGTTCAACCTTTCTTATTGGAGGTATTTGAATTCATTCTTTTGAGAAAGCTAAGAAGAAGAAAGGTTTTTTATTCCATAAATAATGGAAGTAGAAGTGAGACAAACACTCAGAAAATATGTTCATGATAGAAAATCTCCCTGGGCTGTGAGGAGTGCACTGTGTCATTACAGCTGACATCGGCTCCTCTCGAAATTGGTTGAAGAGAGAGAGACAATTGCCAGGTCTAAACTCAAAACTTCCTGATTCTAATGTCTGGTGTCAATTTTAATTTTCTGATTTAATTAGTTTCCTAATTAGAAGGGTTAAATTAATTAACCTCATTATTTACTATATATTTAATGATTTCGCCTCTGGAGGGATTTACTTCATTTTCAATAATTGGAAAGCTCGTGACAAGAGGGAATATTGGCATATCTTACACTTATTGTTTTAGGATGAGCATCCGGCCTAGGACCGAAGGGTGGGAATTTTAGGTGAGGGATCAGATGCAGCCAAAAAGATGGCTTTCCCCTTGTTTGGAAACAAGACGTGTAAAACTTGAATTGAGGCTCAATTGTTACTATCAATTCAGAGTTCAACAGAGCACGTCCTTCAGTTAGAGCCAAAGAAGCCTTACACCATAGAATCTTCTGTTACGAGAGTCTGTTCTCAGCCAGGCTTGATGGTGTACACCTTTAATCCCAGTTCGTAGATATGTGAGTTTGAGGCTAGCCTGGTCTACTTAGCAAGTCCCAGACCAGCCAGGGTTACACAGTGAGACCCTGTCACCTCTTGCCACTCTCTGTCACTCACTCTGCCACAGTGTGCCTCTCTTTTGCTGCACATTACAAGTGCTCTCTTCCCACCAGACTGCACCCCTGGACCTTCCCCAAACACACTCAGAACCACCTCGTGTCCTTCCCTCTGAAAGGAACTAATCTCACCTCCTCTTCTTGTTCAAACGTCCCTGTTTGATGGCATCTCTGATGTTGGCCCCTCTTCTGAACACACAGGGATGTGAACAGATGATACAGTGACACCCCTCAACGTGGGTCAAGGATGACCAGCCTCACCTGGTCTGGACTAGCCCATCTCAACTACTAGGATGACTAGTGCAGTGTGTGATACCTGATACCTGGAGAATGAGTGGCAGATAAATGAAGGGCTCATGGGTGCATTTTGAATAAAGCAGTATCACTCTTGGGGGCTTCTCATGTTAGTTTTGAGGCAGCATGGGAGATAATCATTATTTTAAAAGTTTAAAATGTAACTCTTCTATGAAGTTGCTTTGCTATTGATTAAGTGAATTTTATTTTTAAGAGATTAATTTTGGGGTGTGTGTGTGTGTGTGTGTGTGTGTGTGTGTGTGTGTATGTATGAGAGCGAGAGCGAGCACACCCGTGTGCGTGCAAATGTGTGCTTTTACACACTGAGCTATTTTGCCAGCTGCAATTCAATTTTAAGATGTATTTTATTTTTTACTTATGTTTATGGGCACGATGTACAGCTTTGTGTGGAGTTGTTGGAGGCCAGGAAAGGGCATCGGCTAGAATTAGAAGGGGTTATGAACTTCCCAGTGTGGGTGCTGGGAACCAAACTCAGGTCCTCTGAAAAAGGACTTTTTTGTTTGTTTTTGGTTGTTTTGGTTTTTCGAGACAGGGTTTCTCTGTGTAGTTTTGCGCCTTTCCTGGATCTTGCTCGGTAGACCAGGCTGGCCTCGAACTCACAGAGATTCGCCTGGTTCTGCCTCCCGAGTGCTGGGATTACAGGCATTCGCCACCACCACTGGCTTGAAAAAGGACTCTTAACTCCCAAGGCATCTATCATCTCTCCAGCTCCTGAATTTTACTTTGTAGATTGGGAAATACATTGAGAGAAGTTAGGGCCCCTTCGGACTCTCCCTTCCTCCCCATCAAGGTCAGAAGTCACAGGTAGTGGCCTTTTAAATCTGCATGGCAGTGGACAACAGTCCTAGACCCTATGGTGCAGATGAACTAGGCTCTGGTCCAATACAACTCCATGTAGAGTAACAGGCGGTGGACCAGTGTGGCCTAGGGGCCCTGGTTTGCTGACTCTGAGTTAGGCTTCCAAGGTCACAAGCCAGCAAGTGAAGGAAACAAAGACAGCACCCAACAGGTGCTCCTCACCCTACTAGCCTGAGTGCTCAAGTACGGTACATTCTGTTTCTGTGAGAATCTCTGGACTCAGGAGGTCTGTTGGAATGCTTGACCATCAGGAAGATGAGGGAATTCAACTAATTAATTAGTCAAGACTTTGAAACCCACAGAGAAAAGGACCTCATATTAAGTGCAAACTATCATCCTAACTAATATATTTGTGGCACTTTCATTAAATTTTCTCTCAGATCTTGAGAAATATGTATCTCCTGGCTGCCAAGAGTTTTGACTTAGCATAATTATGAAGCCTCCCCAAATAGCCATGTTTCACTCTGTGGTTCTCAGTGGGGGATGGTGCCAGCTGCTGAGACTTGATGGAGCTGTTTAATTTGAGGCTTATTAGTTCAGCCCAGGTGAAAATGAGCGGCCTTGGTGAAATTCGTTCACTGAGTAGAATCTATGAACGCCCGTGGTGAGCAAGCTCCTGTAAAAGGAGTAAGGTTATTCTACAAAAAAATGAAAAGGTCCGACCACAAAGAGTCGAGGGACATGTGTCACAACATTAAAGAAACCATTTTAATTACAAAATAGGGCATTTTAGCATTTGGTAAACATTTTAGTTTGTTTTTTCTTTTTATTGAAAATAGATTTTTTTTCTCACATAGTATATCCTGATTATGGTTTCTCTCCCTCTACTCCCCCCAGTTTCTCCCCTCTTCCCTCCCCATCTGGATCCCCTCCAATTCTGTCTCTCATTAGAAAACAAACAGCCTTCTAAGGGATAATAATAAAACCAAACAAAATACAATATAATCAAATAAAACAAAAACTAACACACCAGAGTTAGATAAGACAAATAGAAGGAGAAGATCCCAAGGAAGGCACAAGAACCAGAAGCCCACTTGTTCACACACTCAGGAGTCCCATAAAAACATGAAATTGGAAGCCAATGATATATACAAAGGGCCTGTGCAGACCCCTGCAGGCCCTGGGCACGCTGCTTCAGTTTCTGTGAGTTCATATGAGCTTTGAGCATGCTGAGTTAGAGGGCCTTACTTTGCTGGTGTCCTCCATCTGCTCTGGATCTTACACTCTCTCTGCCTCCTCTTCCACCGGGCTGTCTGAGCCCTGAGGGGAGGGATTTGACGGAGACCTCCATTTGGGGTTGTGTGCAAGGTCTCTCACTCTCTGCGTGGTGTCTGTTTGGGGGTCTCTGTATGTTCCCAGCTGCTGCAGGAGGAAGCTTCTTTGATGATGCCTGAGCAAGGCACTGATCTATGAGTATAGCAGAGTGTCGTTAGGAATCATTTTATTGCTGTGTTTTTTGGAGCAGTACATTTTGGTTTTACCCTTTGTTCCTGGGCTGTCTAGTCTCTGGGTCTTGGTCATTCAAGCAGTGTAGGGTACCCATTCCATCTCAGGGTGTGAGCCCTAAATCACACCAGATACTGGAAACTCCCACAAGCTTTGTACCACCATTACTCTTGCATACCTTGTAGGTAGGACACCATTGTAAACCAGAGGTTTGGGGGATGGCTTGCTGTTTGCGTTTCTCTTTTGGTAGTGTGCAGAGTACCATCCTGCTCCAAAGATGACAGCATGTAGGGGTGAAGGCCCCATGTGGGCACCACCTCGACTTTTCTGTGTTCAGTGAGTTGTGCAGGCATTGTCTTTAGCAATGGAGACTTACTGTCAGTTCCTGGAGAGCAACCCACAGTCTTAGCCACAACCTGGGTTATTTGGGGTTCCCATGGTACCCCTCTAGCTAACAACCCCATTAGCAGTAACCTAGTCCTGGGACTGGAAGCTTCGTTTGGTAAAGAGATGGCCAGTTGAACTCCCCCATTATTTGGTGATTTCATTTAGATCACCTTTATTTATGTTCATACTTTAGGAAGCTTCGGCTGTATTAGGTTTCCACACTACTCCTTAAATAGCCCTTAATTTTAGCTGTCTCTCCCTGTGTTCTCTCTTATGCCCTCCCCACCCTGTCTTGATCCTCCCATTCCAGCCCCACCCCACCCCAGTCCATCCATAACCACGTATTCTATCTCTCTTCCTTGTTTTGTTTTTTTAGTTTGTGTTATTTTACATTTTTTTCTTTTTCCTCTTTTTTTCTTTTCTTTTTTGTTTTGTTTTTGTTTTTGTTTTTCAAGACAGGGATCACAGAGATCCAATTATCTCTGCCTCCCGACCTCCCAAGTGCTGGGATTACAGGCGTGCGCCTTTTATTACTACAGCAGCAATTAACATGGTTGAAAAAGTGTCTCTGTGGCAGGATGAAGTATCTTTTGGGTATATGCCTATGAATGGTATAGCTGGAACTTGATGTAGATTGATTTCCATCTTCCTCAGGAACTGCCATACTGATTTCCATACTGGCTGTTCAAGTTTGCACTCGCACCAGCAATGGAGGAGTGTTCCCCTTACTCCACATCCTCTCCAGCATGAGCTGTCACTTGTTTTATTATCTTGGCCATTCTGACAGGTGTAAGATGGAATCTCAAAGTAGTTTTTCATTTGTATTTCTCTGATGACTAAGCATGTTGAACATTTCTTTAAGTGCTTTTCAGCCATTTGAGTTTCCTCTTGAGAATTCCCTGTTTAGATCTGTACCCCGTATTTTAATTGGGCTATCTGTGTACTTGATATCTAGTCTTTGCTTTCTTTTGTTTTGTTTTTATTTCTTTATATATTTTGGATATTAGCCATCTATCAGATATGTGGTTGGTAAAAATCTTCCCATTCTATGCCAGGCTGAGTTCAAGGTTATCCCAGTCTACAGAGTGAATTCCAGGACAGCCAGGCTACACATCAAAACCCTGTCTTGAAAAACTAAAAAGAAAAAAAAAATTTTTTTTCCTATACTATAGCCTGCCACTTTGAATGATGGTGTTCTTTGCTGTGAAGAAGCTTTTCAGTTTCATGAGGTCCCATTTATTAATCATTGATCTTAGTGCCTGAGCTAATGGTGTTCTGTTCAGAAAGTCTTTTCCTGTGCCAATGAGGTCAAAGCTGTTCCCCACTTTCTCTTCTACCAGATTCAGTGCATCTGGCTTTATGTTGAAGTCCATTTGGACTTGAGTTTTGTGCAGGGTAATAAGGATGGATCTATTTGAATTGTTCTGCATGTAGCCATCCTGTTTGACCAGCACCATTTGTTGAAGATGATTTCTTTTTTCCATTGTGTCTTTCTGTCTTTTTTATCAAAAATCCTGATATGTCCATAAGTGTGTAGACTTGTAGCTGGGCCTCAGTTTTATTCCATTGATCAATGTGTCTGTTTTTGTGACAATATCATGCTGGTTTCATTACAATAGCTCTGTAGTACAACTGGAAGTTGGGATGATAACTCCCACACTTCTTTTATTATTCGGGAGTGTTTTAGCTATCTTGTTTTTTGTTTGTTAGTTTGTTTGTTTTGTGTGTGTGTTTCCATATGAAGCTGAAAGTTTTCCTTTGAGAGCCATTTTTAACACATTCACAAAGAGAAAAGGCACTCAAACTTAAGTACACAACTTTTTTGTTTCTTCATGTGTTTGTTTTTCGAGACAGGATTTCTTTGTGTAGCCTTGGCTGTCCTATAACCAGCTCTGTAGACCAAGCTCAAATTCACAGAGATCTGCCTGCCTCTGCCTCCAGAGTGCTGGAATTAAAGGCGTGTACCACCATGACCCAGCTTAGTAATAACTTCTTAAATAAAATTTTCTTTCGGTGTTTTTATATGAACAGTATTTGAATGTTAGGTTTAAAACAGGTTTCAAGGCTATACACTCAAAAGAGGATCCCAGTCACTCTGCTTGTGAGCATTCTAATACCAATGAATTCTCAAGACACATTTCCAGGCATATTAAAAACCCAAACACGTGGACATTCTAATACCAAGCTTAGTTTGCTTTCTGCTGCTGTGATAAGACAATGTGACCAAAAGCAACTTGGGAAATTGTGGTGATTTGAATAGGAATGGCTCCCATAGACTCAAGTGTTTGAATGCTTGGCCCCATAGAGAGTGGCACTATTAGGAGGTGTGGCCTTGTTGGAAGAAGTATGTCACTGTGGAAGTGGGCTTTGAGGTTGCATATGCTCAAGCTGGGCCTAGTGTGGAATTTACTTCTGCTGCCGGCCTGCAGATCAAGATGCAGATCTCTCAGCTCCTTCTCCAGCACCATGTCTGTCTACATGCTGCCATGTCCGACCATGATGATAATGGACTAAACCTCTGAAACTGTAAGCCAGCCCCAGTTAAATGCTTTCCTTTATAAGAGTTGCCATGGTCATAGTGTCTCTTCACAGCAATAGAAACCCTGACTAAGACAGGGCAAAAAGGGCTTATTTTAGTTTATGGTTCCACAGCACTGTCCATCACTGGGGGAAGTCAGGGCAGGAACCTGGAGGTTAGGAACTGATGCAGAGGCCATGGAAGAATGCTGCTTACTGACTTGTTCCTCACTGATGGACTGTGATGTGGTAATGTACGCTGAAAGAAACCCTTTCCTCCCCAAGTACTTTTGGTCATGTTGTTTTATCACAGCAATAGAAACCCTAACTAAACAGAAATTGGTATCAGGTCATGGGGAATTGCTCAGACGGACCTGACCATGTGTTTTGGGGAGGATTGTGGTGGCATTTGAACCCTGGGCTAGAAAAGCCACTGAGTGCTCAGAGCTTAATGGGCTGTTATGGGAATTTACAAGATAATGCTGAGAGCATCACAGAAGATGAAGGCCTGTCTTGTGATGTTTTGGAGGGAAGCAAAGATTTTACTGGGGCTGTTTGTGTGATAGAAACTCTAAGACAGTACTGTATTTCATGAGTAAGGCTCACAAGGAATTATCTCCTCAGCTGCAAGGCAGTTCATTTTCACCACTTAAAAACAATCTGCTCCTTAGAAAGACAGAGACTAGTAAATGTTGTGGAATATTATTTTAAAGTGTGTTGCATTTTTCCTACTGCTTTTGTTAATAATGCAAAGATATGTTTTATTTGTTTGATTAAATAAAATTAACCTGAGAGGAGGAGGCTCAGTCAGCAAGTAGCTGACACCACGTACTAGGGAGGAACCATGAATAGCAAGGGTTTTTAAGTGGGAGTTGAGAGAAGGACACTGAGTTTTTTGGAAGATGCCAGCAAAGGGAGAAGGTTAGCTACTTGCTATTCATCCTCTCTAAGTGAGCAGAATTCCACCTCAGCCTTTGAATCTTTAATTCTTTAGAGGGATAGAGATTTAGGTAAGTTCACATAGTAGCTTGGAAAGAGTCAGTGCCTAAGGGAACAGAATCCCTTCTAGCTGCGGCCCTTGTGTAGTTGCAGTCTCTGATTAGGACAGTCCTTGCTTAAAAGGGAGCCACAGTTATAAAGAAAAACAACAACTAAGAGCATGAGTAGTCAGGGGCTACAGAAGGTCACATCTAAGTCCTAAGCATAAGACCCCAAACTTCTGAACACTAGAGGAAAACAGGAAATGTGTTAAAGCCTTGATGTCAATCTTTTTTTTTTTTAAGTTAGGACTTGAAAGTACAGGCAATAAAGCCAAAACTGACAAATAGGCTTATATCAAACCAAAGTGTTTCTTTATAGCGAAGGTAACACACTGACTGACAAGATGGAGGAAGGCATTTGCAGTCTTCTCTCTGTAAGGGATTGATTTCCAGAACGTAAAAGGTGCAAACAATAGTAGATCCAGATGACATTTCTAAAAGAAAGAAATGAATGCAGTCAGTAAGAATATCTTTAAAGGCTAGGTGTGGTAGTGCACGCTTTTAATTCCAACACTTGGGAGGTAGAGTCAAGCAGATCTCTGTGAGGCCAGCCTGGCCTACACAGAGAGTTCCAGGCTAGCCAAGGCTACATAGTGAGAACCTGCCTCAAACAAACAAGAATAGTTTTCAAAGTGTTCAGTGGTTGTAGACATGGCTCAGTGGTTAAGAGCAGAGAATCCCAATCTGGTTCCCAGCACTAAGTAGGGTGTTTGACAGTTATCTGAAATTCCAACTCCAGAGGATCTGATGCCCTCTTCTGGCCTCTGAGGGTACCTGCTCTCACCTGTACATAACCCCACACAGACACACATATATACATAATTAAAAATAAAATAAAAGGACTGGAGAGATGGCTCAGAGGTTAAGAGCACTGGCTGTTCTTTCAGAGGTCCTGGTTTCCCAGCAACCATATGGTGGCTCCCAACCATCTGTAATGAGATCTGGTGCCCTCTTCTAGCCTGCAGAGACACATGCAGGCAGAACATTGTATATATAATAAATAAGTAAATCTAAAGAAAAAAATTTAAGCGTTCAACATCACTAATGGAATTGAACGTTCCGAAAAAGAATCTGTGCCTTCAAACTGAAAGCCTCTTCAAGACTGACAGACTGATTAGAATTTCAGTAATTGTGGAGAGTTTAGATTGTTGAAGAACCAGAGCAAAATGTTGAGGATCCAGAGTAAAAGTATAATTGATCTCAGACTTTCTTCAGCCCCCTAAATAGCCATTATTTACCCACTCTGTGTTGGGCATAACATTCTGTGGCTGATAGGTAAAAACCCTTTTGGAATGTGTTAGCTTAAAATGGTAATAACCACCAACAAAGAGCTAAGAATACTGCCGTGAACATCTGTTTTGTTATAACTGGATGTGGAGGTTTGAGTAAGAATGGCCCCCAGAGGCTCATATATGTGAATGCTTGGTCACCAGGAAGTGGAACTATCTGAAGATTGTAAGAATTAAGAAACACAGTCTTGGGGTGGGGATTTAGCTCAGTGGTAGAGTGCTTGCCTAGCAAGTGCAAGGCCCTGGGTTTGATCCTCAGCTCTGGAAAAAAAGAAGAAGAAGAAGAAGAAGAAGAAGAAGAAGAAGAAGAAGAAGAAGAAGAAACACAGTCTTTCTGGGGCAGTGGTGGTGCATGCCTTTAATCCCAGCACTTGGGAGGCAGAGGCAGGCAGATCTTTGTGAGTTTGAGGCCAGCCTGGTCTACAGAGTGAAATCCAGGAAAAGTGCAAAGCTACACAGAGAAACTCTGTCTTGAAAAACCAAAAAAAAAAAAAAAAAAAAAAGAAAGAAAAGAAAAAGAAACAGTCTTGTCAGAGGAAGCGTAGCCTTGTTGGCGGAAGTGTATCACTGTGGGTAGGGTTTGAGGTTTCAAAAGGCATGTTAGGCCCAGTTCTCCCTTTGCCTATGGATCAGGATCAGGATGTAGCTCTCAGCTACTGTTCTAAGAACCTGCCTGTATTTCGTCACACTCCCCACCATAGTGATAATGGACTTATCATTTGAAACTGTAAGCCAGCCCCAATTAAACGCTTTCTTTCATAAGAGTTGCCTTGGCCATGGTGTCTCTTCCCAGCAATGGAACACTGACTAAGATGCCAACCTACTTGATGTACCCACTAATGAGTTGGAGGCAGAGAATGACTACAAGGAAATTATCTCCTGGACACAGCAGGGCAGCAGCACATATGAACTCTCAGCTGTGTGAAAGTATACACCAGACCTGTGCATGCTCCAGCATGGAGAGGGGAGGTAAGCATGAAGTCCCACCCCTAACTGAAGAGCTACTGGCAACAATAGCTTCTGGGACAGGGAGAGTCAGGTTTTTTTGTTTGTTAAGAGTATAGCCCCTGATAAGGGGGACCTATAGGGCCCTGGCTCCCATTTTGGGTAACTGTTGCATTGCTTGATGATCTTGACCTTGATATCCTCCCTATGCTAATTCCCTGAGAGATTCCACCCTCCTGAATGCTTAAGGGAAGCTCCTTGTCTGTGTATCCAGCATAATGGGCATTAACAGCTTAGATGCAAGATTGTAAAACATCAGAATCGGGGGTGGGGATTTAGCTCTGTCGTAGAGCGCTTGCATTAGATCCTCAGCTTAAAAAAAAAAAAAATCAGAAGTGAACTTCCACCCTTCGGGGTTCTCCCATTGTGCTGTAAGCTTGTATTTAAGACCTCCTCCCTCCTTCAAAAAATGGCATTCGGCATTAAGAAGAAGAGGAGGAGGAGGAGGAAGAGGAAGAGGAAGAGGAAGAAGAAGAAGAAGAAGAAGAAGAAGAAGAAGAAGAAGAAGAAGAAGAAGAAGAAGAAGAAAGAAGTCAAGATCATGATGGGGAAACCCACAGAGACAGCTGACCAGTGCTAGTTGGAGCTCACTGACTCTGGACTGACAGCTCGGGAACCTGCATGGGACCGAACAAGGCCTGCTGAATGTGGGTGACAGTTGTGTGGTTTGATCTGTCTGTGGGGTCCCTGGCAGCAGGACCAGGACTTATCCCAGATGCATGAACTGGCTTTTTGGAGCCCATTCCCTGTGGTGGGATGCTGTGGATATCGCTCTGTGTAAATAAAGTTCTGATTGGCCAGTGGCCAGGCAGGAAGTATAGGCGGGACAAGAGAGAAGAGAATTCTGGGAAGTAGAAGGCTGGAGAGAGACACCGCCAGCCGCCGCCATGAAAAGCAACATGTAAAGACACTAGTAAGCCACGAGCCATGTGGCAAAGTATAGACTAACAGAAATGGGTTAATTTAAGATAGAAGAAGTAGATAACAAGAAGCCTGCCACGGCCATACAGTTTGTAAACAATGTAAGTTTCTGTGTGCTTTCTTGGTTGGGTCTGAGTGACTATGGGACTGGTGGGTAAGAGAGATTTGTCCTGACTGGGCCAGGCAGGAAAACTTCAGCTACAGTGGGATACCTTGCTCAGCCTTGATACAATGGGGAAGGGCTAGGCTCTCCTTCAACTTGGTATGCCAGACTTTGTTGACTACCATGGGAGGCCTTACCCACTCTGAGGAGTGAATGGGGGTAGAGTGGGAGGGAGGTGAGGAGGCCTCCTACTCTATATATATATAAAGAGTATAGCCCCTGATAAATTAGCCGTACACCAGTGGAAGGTCACATATCTAAGAGTATATGGGCAGTGCAGATTGACCTTGACTGGATAAGGGAGAAGAAGGATGAAAGTTGGGTGGATAGGGATCTAGGAGAAGTTGAGGGGTAAATATGGTTTTAAAAAAAATGTATCATATGACATTCTCAAAGAAGTAATAAAACAGCACAGAACAAAAACCAAATGAACAAAAATCTAGACACCCTTCTCAGCTCTTGGAATAATGGCATTTCTTTAAAATATAATTCACTTGTCAAAAAGGGTAGGGGGGTCCCAAGGATTGATGAATGATGAGTTATAGTAACAGAAAGATTTATAATTCATTATTTAAAAAGAGAGAACCCACGCCTGCACGCCTGCACGCCTGCACGCCTGCAGCAGCAGTCACTGTAAATTGTCTCAATGTCACCCCAGGCCCCGTCCTTGCCTTTCCCTGATACGTGGAACAGGAAGCTAAGTGACACCTTTCCCGGCTTCCTTTATAGCAAGAACTGGCCTGATGACAGGGGAAATGTAAAAGTGGACGATCACTGGGGTGCAGTGGATGCAGGGGTGTCTAGAGCGACCCATTTTTCACACTGCCAATAAGAGGCACAGGTATCACTGATCAAAACCATACCTCTTATACCACCGTTTCCTTTCTTCCTGCAAGTGGACAAGACAGATGTTCAGAAATGCAGCAGGTGGTCTGCAGCCACAATGGGGCAAGCCACTTTGCAAAGCATGAGGCATACCAAGAGAGTAATTGGAGTTCCTCGTGGTACCAACCTGCCATGCTCTGACCCTTGACTGTGCATCCCTAGAATCCTGTCTCTTGGGACACTGTCACTTTGGAATCATCGTTCCCTAGCCATTCTGCTACTTGCTACCAGTTTATATTCTTGGTTAAAAAAAAAAAATGGCCGCACAATAACACAAAAAGCAGAAGGCAGCTGCTGGCCAATGGTGCTGTTATTTAAATCATTTCTAATTAAACTTATTGAAGAGAAAATTTAACATTCTTTTTTCAAATCAAGTTTATAAAGTCTGGTATCGTGTCCTCATTTCAAGTAGCCAATGGCCAAAAATTAAGAATAAAGAGAAATAATTAGGCATTTATCCTACCTCTTCTTTAAAGAAAAATATGTATATGGGAGGTTATGCACATGACTGGGGTACCTACAGAGGCCAGAAAAAGGCACTGGATCCCTTGAACCTGGAGTTGTGAACTGCCTGATGCAGGCGTTGGGAACCAATCTTGGGCCTTCTGTAAGAGTGAGACCTGCTCCTAACAGGTGAGCCATCTCTCTAGACCTTGTCCCATCATTTCTGTATTAACTGTAAGTCAAGGCCATTAAATAGTTAAGAACAATTTTCAAAATACGGCATCTACTGATGGAAGGTACTGGAACAGATGTCACCATTTAGCAATCTGGAGTGAAATGAGGGAGCTCAGAGTTGCTATCTTTACAATTAATGAAAATCTGGGAGGAACCATTGTAACAAAGCAATGACAAGGATAAGATCTGAATTCTCTATCAAAATGTATAAGTACCTTCCAAAGGAAGGACACTGGAGCTTTCTAGAGTAGTCCTCTCCTGCTCCCCTCCCTCGCCCAAATCCACACTGGCATCTGACCAACCTTTTAAATCTCACTTATAATTGATAAATGTATGTGTCAGAGAACATGGTGACTGATACAGTTCAAGTTGCAATCAGCTAAATAAAATCATGGTATTTTGGAAGGTGGAGACAGCCTCTGAGATGGAGATGACCTCTATCTTAGTGACATTTCCTGTTACCGTAATAACACATATCTGACAGAGGTAACTTAAGGGAGAACGGGCTTATTTTGTTCCATTTTGGGCACAGCCCATCATGGTGGGCAGAGGAAGGCAGCAGGAGCTTGAAGTAACTGGTCACATCACATCTACAGTCAGGAAGAAGACAGTGATAGATGCTGGTGTTAATTTACTTTCTCCTTTTTTATATGGTGCCACTCATAATGGATGGGCCCCCTACAACAATGAAGTGTTTCAAGATAATCCTCTAAAGGCAGACCTGGAAACCTCTTGATGAATCTAGAGATCACCAAATTGACAACTGAGACTAATTAACACAGCCTCTAAATTAGAGAAAACCTCTGAGATGGAGAGGACCCCCGAGATGGAGAGGGCCTTAGATGGAGAGGACCCCCCACCCTCGAGATGGAGAGGACCCCGAGATAGGAAAGACTGCTGAGATGGAAAGGACCTCTGAGATGGAGGGGATCTCGAGATGGAGGGGACCTCCTAGATGAAGAGGGCCTCTGTAGTTTGCAGGAGAGCTTCTAAGATGGAGGGGACCTCTCTATGTTGAAGATAGCCAGGAAGTGTCCAGGTTTAAGTGAAGAACCCCATGACTCCATAATGATGAGTGTGGAGGCCAGACACCTCTTCTTTAAACCTCACCTTATCCCTAGGATTGGGGACTATCAACAAGAATGCCCATAGTCCCATGTCTTAAACTCCCTCATGGATTTTAACTCTAAAGAGTCAGAAGAAGTAGTTATTATTTAAATTTACTTTCCTTTTTCGAATATGAGTCTGGGTATACTGCAAGCACTGACTATAGGAGACTTGATGTTCCCTCACTGAAGGATCAATGTCTGATTATTTCCTCTGTTCTTAATATCTAGCCAAATTCCTACTATAAAGTAGGCATATAGTAAAATTGGTTTTATGGAACTGAATACTTTTAGGGGAGCTGTTATTCAGTAACCAGTCCGTTGAGTCTATTCAGAGAAGGATTTATAGGAAGCATAAAATGCCACTAAGTTTGGCTGGTTCCACTCTGTCTTTTCTTTCTTATCCCTTGGTCAGTACCCTCTCTACTGCCTCTGCCAGGCTATACTAGGGGCCTAAAGACAGGTTCGTAGAATGATGCCCTCGTGTGTGAACAGGAGCCGTAAGCCAGGCCCACTGGAACAAGGTGCCTGCTCTTTAATCTCTACAAGGGGGAAGCAAGGACACCAGTGTCCTCTCCTCAGGACTGAGCAGCTTTCCTGTGAGTTAGAGAAGCACCCCCATCGCCACACTGGTCTTCTGGAGTCAGTTCACTGTGCCAGGACTGGCTCCCCATTCTGCAGTAATTCATTCTCTTGCCGTTTTTTAGAGATGACCCCTATTTGCACAAAGGAACACACAAAACTAAAGGAGCTCAGCAAGACAACTCCTTTCATTAAAAAGGTGTACCAGAACCTAGGCTAGGCTAGCAAGCACACTGGGGCCAAAATGGTTTCTGTCCTTTATCCCCAACATAGGTGATGACTGTGTCTCATCCCATTGGTGGGAGCTCAATTTCACAACCTGACAAAATTGGCTAATTGGTGCAAAGGGGAAGGCTGAGCAATTATGAGTCTCTGCTGGGCTAACTAACTTTAATTCAAACAAACAAACAAACCAACCCTAACTTTTCCCACCCAGTGGGTACAGGCTGACATCACTAGCCAGCAATGGCTGCCTTTGCATCACCTAGTACCATGGTAGTCTCGATGTTACTATGGCAACCAGACAGTGCAGAGCCTCTGTATTTTCATTCTCTGTTGTTGGTTTCTTAAATGTGGATATTTTCTGTGCCACTATTTTCTTAGTTTATTAGTGATATCTTTCTGTCTGAGGCTTGCTCCTCTTGCATTTGAAAAACAAATTCATGGGACCTACAAGATGACTCAGCAGGTAGTACTTGCCATGTAAGCCTGATGACCTGAGTTCGACCCTGGCTGGAATCCACGAACAGGTGAAAGGGGACAACGAACTCCATGAAGTTGTTCTCTGACCTCCACATCATGCACAACACACACACACACACACACACACACACACACACACACACGCACGCACGCACGCGCACACACACGCACATATTGGGTATGGAGGCACAGGCCTTTAATGCCAGCACTGTAGAGACAGAAGCAGGCAGTGTAAGACCAACCTGATCTATATAGCTATAGCGAGTTGCAGGCTAAGTAGTGAGACACTGTCAAAAATAAATAAATAAATAATAAATAAATAACCAAAAATAATAATAAAGAAAACAAACAAGTTTGTGAAAAGTGCTATAAATTATAAACCATAGGAGATAGAAACTGATTTTTGGCATTAAGTGATTTTAAAATTTAGAATCCAAGAGAGTTTTTTTTCTTTGAAACAATATATAGAAAAATAAAATGGTTAATTAAAACAAGATTGGGGCTGAAAATGTAGCTCAGAGGTCCAGTGTTGGCCTAGCATGTGTGGGTTCCTGGGTCTAGTTCCCAGCACAGAAACAAAATGAACATATATATAAAAGAATGCGGTACTAGAATCTTGGTGTGGGAAGAGGCCAGCAGAGGGTAGCAGGGATGTCTCTTGCACTTTAAATGGCCATTGGGTGATCTGTAGGCCCTTTGAAGTTGAGAAGCAGAGTGTGCAGGACAAATGGCTAGTCCTCCTCAGTAAAGCCACTACAGGAATGAAAGGTGAGGGCCAACGAGTCCTCATGAGAAGTCTAAAGGACATGGCAACCAGCATAGAAGGTGGAGCCACCTGTACCCTGATTTTAGCCCCAGAGCAGAGTGGTGATTCCATCCAGTAACCCAACCGTAAAAAGGAAGGATTGGGGGCAGGACTAGCGATACATACATAGTGATATGGTTGTTTCTGCTTTGCTGTTTTGCTTGTTTGCTTTGGGTGTTTGTGTTTGTTTTTGTTATCTCCCCCAGACAGGATTCTCTGTGTAGCCCTGCCTGTCCTGGATCTTGCTCTGTAGACCAGGCTGACCTTGAACTCACAGAGATCTACCTGACTCTGCCTCCTGAGTGCTGGAATTAAAGGGGTGTGCCACCACTGCCTGGCTAGTTCTAGTTTTCTCTCTCTCTCTCTCTCTCTCTCTCTCTCTCTCTCTCTCTCTCTCTCTCTCTTTCTTTCTTTCTTTAGCTGAGGATCGACCCAGGGCCTTGCGCTCTACCACTGAGGTAAATCCCCAACCCTCTTTTTTTTTTTTTTTTTTTTTTAAGACAGGGTTTCAGGCTAGAGAGATGGGTCATCAGTTAAGAGTACTGACTGCTCTTCCCTAGGACCAGGGTTCAATTCCCAGCACCCACATGGCAGTTCACAACTGTCTGTAACTCCAGGGATTCTGACACCCTTACAGACATACATGCAGGCAAAACACCATGCACACAAAATAGTATATATATATAAAGACAGGGTTTCGGGTTGGGGATTTAGCTCAGTGGTAGAGCATTTGCCTAGCAAGCACAAGGCCCTGGGCTTGAGCCTCAGCTCAAAAAAAAAAAAAAAGACAGGGTTTTGTTTAGCCTAGGCTGCCCCCAGATTCTCTATGTAGCCAAGGATGGTCCTGAATTTCTGCTCTTCCAGCTTCAACTTCCTAAGTACTTGAACTGCAGATACGTTTTTTTGCTTGTTTGGTTTTTTGTTTGTTTGTTTGTGTTGGTGTTTTGTTTGTTTGTTTTTGTTTTTTGAGACAGAGTCTCACTATATAAACCAAACTGGCCTGGAACTTGGAGATCTATGTACTTTTGCCCCCTGAGTATTGGGATGAAGTCTTTATTAATTTTTTCTTTTTCTTTTCTTTCTTTTTTAAAAGTCCTTACAGTTTGAGCCTGTAGCATCCCCCCAGTGGCTGGCATTCTGACCCTGCTCCTGGGCTGCTGGTGGTATTGTTTGGAGGCTGTGGACTCTTCAGAAGGTGGTACCTGGCCGGCAGAAATAGAAACAACAGCATACTTGCATCTGGTTCTGCACTGGTTCTGCTTCCTGGTTTCCTACAAAGTGAATGGTCTCTGTCAGTCACCCCAGCTGCCACATGAGCTTTCTTCCCTGTCTTGGGACTAATATCCCCTGAAACTGTAAGCCAAAGTAAACTGCCCTCCATTAAGTTGCTTTGTCAAAAAAAATCTGTCTCAGCAACATAGAAGAATCAAGAGTAGACACAAATACTAAAACTAGTTAATAGATGTAATAGCATCACATGATTAGTTTCAAAATAATCCAGTTAGTGTGTGGAGTAGATGAAAGAATGGGATGGGAGCAGAGAAAACTAAGACAGTGGTTGACCATGAATTGAAAGAATGGTGGGTATATGGGGGTTTGTTATACTGAACATGTTAAATGTACTTGTCTTTGAGTAATGATTTGAGATATTCAATCTTTTCTTACAAACATGTAATGGCTGTGTGCCTGCTTATCCTCAGGTGTCCTCCTCTCCCTGGATGTTAAAATTCCTAGCCACTCCCCCCATGACTGCACATGCGTTAGCAAGATGCTTAGTCAACCCAAGGGCTGAGGTCCTACATAATCCCTGTGCTGCACGATCATGTAATCTATGCACGTGCATGGCGTAGCTATGTAAACCCATATGCGCATGTGCAGGGGAACCTATAAAAGGAGGTTCCACTTACCCCTCCCCTGTCTTCCTGCAAGATCCTTCCATAGGGCTAAGCACCCACTTCTGTTCCCTTCCGTTAATAAACTCTTACAGTGGGTTTTGTTATACCGTATGATTTTGCATAGTAAACAGCACTGCTTAATGAGTAACACTGGGTCCTTAGTTTCTCTTTTCTGGCCACTTTACAAATCAGCCATTTGGGAGTCGTCTGTGAGACTGGACTTCAGCCTCTGAGGAAACAGTCAAGTCTCCCCTTATGCTGAGGATGAAAGCCATAGGCCATCTTGGTGCTGCACGCTTGCTAGCCCAATTTTGGTCACTGTGAAGGGGCCCCAAAATAGCTTGACCCACACAGCAGCCATGACAGGCTCAGGGGCCTAGACACAGCTTCTGTGACAGTCTTACTGGCAGGCAACACCGGAATCCAGGAGAAGCCTTAAGCTGATACCACCCAGGGATCTACCCAGGGGTGAGGAAGTACTTGACCTCCCAAACATTCCAACCATTAGATAAGGCAGCCAGATGTCCCAGAGTCTAGCACACACCTGTTTTTGTTTTACAGATACCTAGACAATTGTCAGCCAATCAGGGTCCTGGACCTGGAAATCCCCTTACCCCAACCTCTGCTATGAAAAAAAAAAAAAAAAAAAAAAAAAAAAACAAACAAACAAAAAACTCTGCCCCACCTGAGTTCAGGGCTCTTTTCTTTCACCGCTGTGCCGGAAAGACAGAGGGACCAAG
This sequence comes from Onychomys torridus, assembly GCF_903995425.1. NCBI lineage: Eukaryota > Metazoa > Chordata > Mammalia > Rodentia > Cricetidae > Onychomys > Onychomys torridus. The sequence continues at coordinate 4,304,194 of NC_050445.1, forward strand.
CTCCCGAGCTTGAAATAAAGGCTCTTTGCTTTCACATGCGGGATTCAGTTTCCGTGATGGTCTTTTGGGGGTCCCCGCCATCTGGGCATAACAGTCACAGCACACTCTTTTCACAAAATAGAAATTGCCTTGCCTGGCTACTTTCATTCTGTTCATGTGTTTCTTTGTGTGACACCAAGCTTGCTCATTTCCAACAAAGGGAACATTGATAAGAAGGCATTAGGACTATATGTTTGCTTGTTTATGTCTTCATTTCTTTTCCACTTGCTATGAGAACTTGCCCTGATTAAAAAATAATAATAATGGCCGGGCGGTGGTGGCGCACGCCTTCAACCCCAGCACTCGGGAGACAGAGGGAGAAGGATCTCTGTGAGCTCGAGGCCAGCCTGGGCTGTAGAGTGAGTTCCAGGAAAGGTTCCAAAGCTACACAGAGAAACCCTGTCTCAAAAAAATAAACAATCGGGGTTGGAGATTTAGCTCAGTGGTAGAGCGCTTGCCTAGCAAGCGCAAGGCCCTGGGTTCGGTCCTCAGCTCTGGATAAATAAAATAAATAAATAAATAAATAAATAAATAAATAAATAAACAATCAAACAAAAAACTAACAACTTAATGAAGACAGGGTTTATTTTAGCTGACAATTTCAGGTTACAGTCTATCATAGCAGAGAGGGCAAGGCAGTAGGCACTTAAAATAGCTGCTCACATCACACCCACAGTCAAGAACCGTCAAGAAACAAAATGCATTCCTTTTGCTCAGCTTACCATTTCCTTTTTTTTTTTTTTTTTTTGGTTTTTCAGAGACAGGGTTTCCCTGCGTAGCTTTGCACCTTTCTTGGAACTCATTTGGTAGCCCAGGTTGGCCTCGAACTCATAGAAATCTGCTTCTTCTGCCTCCCGAGTGCTGGGATTAAAGGCATGCGCCACCACCACCCGGCTCCATTTCCATTTTTATGCAGTTAGGAACCACCTGTCTAGGGAATGGTGCCACCCACCATCAGATGGGGTCTTCTATTGGAATTCCTGGCCGCTCCCCCAGCTATATGACCACACATGTACTGTCCAGATGTTTAGTCATCCCAGGGCTTTACATCCTACATAATCCGTGTGCTGTGTGATCACGTAATTTGTGTGCAGTGTGATCACACAATCTATGGGCATGTGTGGCATAGCCCCATAAGCCCATATGTGCATGTGCAGTGCAGGGGAAACCATAAAAATCGGTCACAAACTCCTCCCCCCTTCTTCCCATAGTGGGTTTTGTTGTGCCTGGTGGCTTTCCTCACATGGTAAACAGCACTGTTTAATGAATAACATTGTGCCACATAAAACCAACATCTTCTCACATCAATCAATGTCATCAAGACAGCCCCCTAGAAACATGACTGACAGGCCAATTGGGTCTAGACAATCTCTGGCTGAGATTCTCTTCCCAGGTGGCTTTAGATTGTGTCAAATTGACAATTAACACTAACCATCACTATTTGCTTTATTAGTTACTTGTGTGTTTTTGTTCCACTTTGTTTCTGTGACAGGTTCTCCTATTATAGCCCAGGCTGACCAGCAATTTACTATGTAACCCAGTCTAGACTTGATCTCTAGGCAACCCTCCTGCTTCAGCCTCCTAAATTCTGAGATTGTAGAGCTGAGTGGAAAAGAGAGCCTCCAGAAGTTCTGTGGGGGCAGAGCAAAGGCAGGAAGAAGAATACAGCACACTGAATCAGACCAGACCCTCCTTGGACTAAAATCATGCCCCTAAGACAGGAAGAACTAAGCTGTCAGACAAAAATCCATGTATCAGAGCACCAGGAAAGAGATATCAAAGATCTTTTGACTACAAGGTCCCAGATGGCTACTCAGTCACAGGATACTTAGGAACAAATATAGAGGTACCATGATAAAGGAGTACTTGGATGGAATGCTTGGTAGACGTGGTGGTGGAGCTGGTCCTCAACTCAAATTGCCACAGTGGTTTCTCAAATCCACCCCCCTTCCTGGACCTCCACAGATAGGACTTTTGACTGAGGAGACGGCTAGCCTCCTTTTAAGAGAGTCCCTGAAATGTGGTCACTCATGTATCCTGCACACGTTCTTACAGCCAGGCATGATGGTGTGTGCCTAAATGCTTCAAACGATGAGGCAAGAGGCTTTCCAAAAGTTCAAGGCCCATCTGGGTTAAATAATGAGTACCAGGATAGTCAGGCCTACACTGTGAGAAGTGTCTCAAAATTCACTACCAAAACAAAAACCAAGTGTGATCTTTCTCGGGCTTCATGCAGAGGGGCTGTGGCATGATAAAATATGGTGACAAAAGTGATTTAAGAAAGGGTTTATTTTGGCTCATGGTTCAAGGGCCAAGTCCATCCTGACAGGTAATCGAGGCAGGAATTTGAGGCAGCTGTTCACATTATGTGTGCATCCAGGAAGCAGAGAGAGATGAGTGCTGATTTCTTATTTACTTTTTTCCTCCACACCTCCTCTTTGGCTAATGTGCATTTTATTGATGATTGATTGATTGATTGATTGATTGATTGATTGATTGAGGAATGGTGCCCAGTACACATGTGGAAGTCAGAGGATAACCTGAGGAGTTAGTTCTCACCTTCCACTTGAAGGCACTAGGGTTCAGACTCAGGATCTAAATTTTGGCCACAAGCACTCTTACCCACTGAGCCATCTCCCAGGCCCCAACAATTTCTCCTTTTTACACAGTTTTGGATATCAGTCCAGGAAATGGTGTTGCCCACGTTTAGGGTGGGTCTTCCCACCTGAATTATCAGCAAGATTCCTTACAAGTATGCCCAGAGGCTAACCAAATATAGACAGTCCTTCATAGCTGTGCCCCGAGGGTTGTCTCCTAGGTACTGTCAATGTCAGCTGTCACAGTCAGGGGCAAGGGAAACTGTGAGAGTCTCAGGTTGGGCTGTCTGGAATGATCACATCCTTTAGACCCAGTTTGGACCTCAGCTGTAGCTGAGCTGGACAGTTCCCATAGTCCTGGAGGACACAGGCACACTAAGGCATCTCCACCCTTTTGCTCCTAGGTTCCAACCCATCACTCAGATGTCAGTCAGTTCTTTCCCAGTGGTCTCTCTGAGGAAGATGTTCTCCAGGATCAAAATGGCCCTCTGAATTCACTGGCTTGATATACTACTATGAGTCTTGGTTTCTTTTCTGTTGTTACTAGCAAAACATCCAGACTGGCTAATGAAGAGTAGATGGCTGCGGATGGCTTTCTTGCACAGCACATGGAGAGTGGCATTTAATGAGAAAGAACCAGAATGTTCTTTTTTGTTGTGCTGGGGATTGAACCCAGGGCACTGTACATGCCAGGCAAGCATGCTGCCATTGAGCTACATCCCCCAAATAATCATCCTCTTCTTAAAACATTATTTTGAATATGTGTCTGTTGTGTGAGAGGGTATGTAGAAGTGGGTGCAGGTACCATTGGAGGCAGGAATTTTGTCCTGGAGCTGAAGCTACAGGTGGTTTTGAGCCACGTGATATGGATGCTGGGAAACAAACTCAGGTCCTCTGGGAAAGTAGCAAGCGCCTTTAATCGCTGAGTCGTCTCTCCAGCCTCCTTTTCTCTGATTCTTCTGCCATCAAAAAGACCTCACCCTCATGACCTCATCTAAACCTAGTCACCTCCCAAAGGCCACACATCCATGGGCTGCCAGCATAGAGTAGCAAGAACAGGTTTTCACCTCCTCAGCTTTTAGGACACACAGTCAATCTACACACCATCTGCTCTGTAATGCAGTCTCTAGATCCCTTCCTCTGCCATCTGCAAACACAGCTCAGGCTTTCCCCCAAACAGCCTATTGACACGTTCCCAGTGAGTTTGCCCCATCCATGGGTCCTCTGGCTCCCTTGCCAGGGAAGTGAATCCTGTGCCCTGACAGTGTCCCAAATCAGTGGGTTCGTCTTTGTCTAGCTGTATATTCTGGAATCCTTCATTCATCTTGTGAAAATCAAACACTTGGAGCCCTCTCTCCATTCCTGCTGAAGTCTGCTCGATAAACCATACAGCACTACAGCTCGTGGTCTGTTTTCCCCCCCTTTCCTTCAGCCAGGTAAGGTTAGTGTCTGAGACTTTGCTCAGTGGTGATGCAGGGACCCATGGCCTCACACACACTAGGTGAACATCCCACCTCTAGCTGTCCCTCTAGTCCCAAACACTTGTTTTGGTGCAGAAACCAGAAGATGAGGAGCAGATACTGAGGGGACAGTGACAAGAGACCTCTGAGGTGGCTGCCAGCACAGGAAAGGACCTCTGCTGCTGTGGGCTTCAGGGGCTTCTCAAGACCCCATGTCCTGGCTTCCCAGGGATGAGCTGGGCTGAGGAATGTGCTTCTGTGTATGGTGATGGGACAATAGCACATTTGGACACCTGCAGGTAAGCTATCCCCCAAGAAGCCAGATGGCTTCAGGAACTGCAAACAGACTTGAGCCCACAAAATGTCACACTTACTATAGTTTCCCTCCACGGCCACGGAAGACAAGTGCTATTTCTGAGTAGCTTTCTAGCAAGGCATGGGTGCACCAGGAGGTCAAGGCCAGCTTCATTACAAACCATATTTGAGGCCAGCCGTGAGACTTGGTCTCACAAAACCAAACAAATAAATGCATGTTTTTTTAAAGGTAGCTTTCTGAGTTATACCTGGTAAGCAACCGAATTAACGTATGGACCTGTGAAGCAAGACATCCATGGAAGCTCAGTATATTGGAGCATGGCTATCACTCAGCACTTGGGCGGCTGAGACACAAAAATGGCCACCAGTGTGAGAACGGCTTGTGCTATAGAGTGACTCTCTGTCTCTGCCCTACACACACACACACACACACACACACACACACACACACACACACACACCATGGGAAAGGACCTGGTTATCTCCATTCCTCTCCCCTGACACTGTCATGTGCAGATGAAGTAGGGATGCCAGGAAACAGAAAACTAAGACTAAATGGCAGATCCTGTACCTGTTCCAGGACGGAAAGACGTTTGCATATTGGGGGATATGGCCCTTGTTCTTCATTAGCTGCCTTCTAAGTTGATGATTTAATATTACAAAAGTCACAGCAGTTTATGGATTCATGATGGCTCCCTCACACTCCAGAAAATTCCAAACCAAAACCATTGAGAATTACCCTGTACTTCCAGCATGTGCGTGAAACAGTCTCTTCCCCGAATTCTACTGGGGTGACTTTGTTCAATAGAAATTAACCACATAGTGGGATCTTCTCTAGAAAATTAGCTACCCCGAGTTTTGCATTTCTGTCAGTCTTAGTGTGCGCACTTACCAAATATTCTGAGGAATGTTAGCAGAATCTTGGTCCCCATCTTAATTTTTTATGGTAACACTTATTTTTGTTTTGTATGGGCGACAGGGTTCATACCATGGAGTGTGTAGAAGTCTGTATAGGCTAGAGGACAATTTGCAGAAGTTAGTTCTCTAATGTGGGCCTGGGGGATTGAACTCGGGTCCATTAGGCTTGGTGGCAAGTGTCTTTACCCACTGAGCCATCTCACCAACCCTATTTTGTTATTGCAATACCAAACACTGAATACAGAGCCTCACACATGAAAGCCATATTCCAATCCAGGACCCCTCTTTTAATAGGATAACACCTTTTTCCACAGAGGAGCTTCACTTGCTGCCTTAGGTTGTATTCTCTGGGGCACAGAATCACAAGCAGCTTCTGCTGGGAACCCTACCTGGGAGAAAAACCCATAAGGAGATAGGGAGAGTTAGATACCAGGGGCAGGCTGGTCACTGTGTGCATGTAATTGGGTCTCAGCCAATCCTGCAGGTACCTTCCAGCAGGAATGACCTGTCAAAGCTATCCCACATTCAGGTAAAGGGAGTGGGACTCTATAGAACTAGGATGGGTTACCCATTGGGACAGCAGACAGTTTGCTAGGGGGATGCTCACTTCTCAAGGAGAAGTCTGTGAGCTCTTGCCAGCTGAAGTTAGGTGACTTAGTTACTTTTCTGCTGCTATGATCAAAATACTTTGGAAGAGGCTCAGGCTGCTGCTGAAGGCCATGTCTGGGTCTGTGGCCCTATAGCAGCCAGGGTCTGGGTCGACATCTCTGGCTTCTGCACCAAGGGCCCTGTGGATGCCAGGGTCAGGCCATCCACTTGAGTCCAAAGTTGGTGTCCAAGGCCATGCTGCAGCCAGGGCCATGCAGACATGAGTGGCTTGTGCTGCTGCTACCCAATGCCATGGTGACATCCAGACCAGAGCTGAGGCTGAGGGCCATGTCTGGGGCCACGGTCTTACTGCAGTCAGGGTCTGTGTTGATGACTGAGGCTCCTGTCACCATCAAAGGTCATGAGGACACCTGAGGTCTGAGTCCATGTTAGTGTCTGAGAGGGCACACTGCCGATAGGGCCTGTGCTGATCTGAGTGGCCTGCATTGCCACCTGGGGTGATGGTGACATCCAGACCCAGCTGCTGCTGAGGACTATGTCTGGGTCTGTGATACTGCTGCAGCTGGGGTCTGTGTTGATGTCTGTGGCCTATGTTGCCTCAGCGGCCATAGGAACCATATATAATGAAATCAGAGTGTCATACTGAGCCAGCCCCACCCTTTGCTGTACCAGAGAAAGCTGGCCCCTACCCTCACAGGAGAACTGGCCCTTGCACTTGGAAGAGATGGACCTACCCTTCACCACAAGGGAGAACTGACCCTGTCTGCATGGGCACAGGGGAGCTAGCTCCACCTCTCACCTGAGTCAGGCAACCCCAGGGGCCTGGACTGACCAGCTCAACTACCACTCATGCCCACCGCCAGGCCTTGGGTTGGTCTACCCTAACATCTACCCCATCTGGGACTTGCTAGAGCTTGTGAAGGGACTGGTCTTGTGGAAGATGCCTACAGGATCTCCATGACTAGGGGTGGCTGCAGGATGTCCCAGAGGAGTTTCAGTGAGGATCCAGTTATGATGGTGTACCAGAAACCAGAGGCCTTGAACCAGATCAATGACTCACTGCAATGAACATTTGCTAGTAAATTGGACACACCATTCCCAATGCCACCAGGATGGATGAAGAGGTGTTGGAGAGGCGGCAAAGATGGAGAAGCAAAGAGGTTTCTTTTTGTTTTTGTTTGCTTGCTTGCACGCTTGCTTGCTTTGTTTTGGTTTTGGTTTGATTTTTTAAAAATTTTTCTAAGGGGTGCGGGGAGGATATGGGGACTGGGAGGTGAGCAGAATTAGGATGCATGATGTGAAATTCCCAAAGAACCAGTAAAGAAATTATGTTCAACTCCTCTACTGTCGGTGGGAATACAAACTTGTACAGCCACTTTGGAAATCAGTATGGTGGTTTCTGAGAAAAATGGGAATCAATTTTCCTCAAGACCCAGATTTTTCACTCTTGGGCATATACCCAAGGAATACTCAATCATACCACAAGGACACATGCTCAACTATGTTCAGAGCAGCATTATTTGTAATAGCCAGAACCTGGAAACAACCTAGATGCCCATCAACTGAGGAATGGATTAAGTAAATGTGGTACATAATCACAATGGAGTACTACTCAGCAGAGAAAAACAATGACAGCATGAAATTTGCAGGCAAATGGATGGAACTAGAAAATATCATCCTGAGTGAGGTAACCCAGACTCAGAAGGACAAACACGGTATGTACTCACTCAAAAGTGAATACTAGATATAAAGCAAAGGACAATCAGACTGCAACCCACAGCTCTAGGTAGGCTAGCTAGCAGGGACGACCCTAAGAGGGATGCATGGATCGCCAGTGAAGAAAATAGAGAGATCTACATGACCGGGGTGACGGGGAGTAATGAGGCAAGGATGGGGATGAGAATAGGGAATGGAGGTTTAGCGAACTGGGAAGCAAGTAGGATACCAGGTAAATGAAGAATCATGGAATAGGGAGAAACAGAGTCAGGGAATTCAGGAGTCACAGGATGACCCACATAGACTTGGCAGTGTAGTTGAGAGGGTGCCTAAGCTGGCCTACTCTGGTGATCAGATTGCTGAATACCCTAACTGTCGTCATGGGGCCTTCATCCAGTGACTGATGGAAGCAGATGCTGAGATCCATGGCCAGTGCCAGGCTGAGATCCAGGAGTCCAATCGATGAGAGAGAGGAGGGATTCTATGAGCAAGAGACATCGAGACCATGGTGGGAAAATGTACAGAGGCGATCAGCCAAACTAGTGGAAATGCATGAACTGTGGACCAATAGATAGGAGCCCCCATGGTACTAGACTAAGACCTCTGGATAGGTGAGACAGTTGTTTGCCTTGAACTATTCAGGGAACCCCCAGGCAGTGGGATTGGGACCCATCCCTGGTGCATGAGCTGGCATTTTGGAGCCTAGTGCCTAAGGTGGGTCACTTTGTACACTTTGTAGGGGCCTGGACCTACCTCAATGGAATGTACCAGGCTCTACTGACTCCCATCGGAGACCTTGCCTTGGAGGAGGTGGGAATGGTGGGTGGGTTGCGGGGGAAGGTTGGGGAGCAGGAGGAGGGAGGAGAAGGGAATCTGTGGTTGGTATGTAAAATGAATAGAAAATCTTTTAATAATAAAAAAATGAAAAAAGCTACAAAAAAAAAAAAGAAATTATGTTCAAGAGTTACCCTGGAGAAGGCAACTTAAAGAAGGGAGGGTTTGTTCTAGTTCACAGTCCCAGGAACAGTCCATCAGCAGGAAGTCACAGAGCAGGAGCTTGACGCAGCTGGTCACATGGCGTCCTCAGCCAGGAAGACGAGAGCAGCACATGCCAGTGCTCACCTCCGCTGTTGCTGTGCTTTGTACAGCCCAGAGTCCCTCTCAAGGAAATGGTCCCACCCACAATCAAAGGGCGTTTCCGTACACCATTAATACAATCAGGTTAATCCGTCACATATTCTCAGCACCTAACCTTAATATAGAGAATCCTGTGCATGTGTTTCTGGAGGCTTGCCTCATAGGTAATCTGACAATTCACACTAACCATCACCTAGCCTCCTAGAGGAGACCAGACAAGGGCAGAGGAAGTGGTCTGGAAGCTCATTCATTACACCCCAAACCTACTGCAGCTTACAGTGTTCTGCCCATCAAGGGCTATGGCACTTCTGCCAAGGTATTCACTGGGTTAGACATGCATCCCACTGTCTGCAAGCGTAAGTCAAGCGTTAAGATCAATCCACACGAGTCTATCTAATGGGTAATGGGGATTTATTAAGATATAAATTGAGGAAATACACTCAGGAATAAAGAACCGAGTAAACAGCTGAAGTCGTCTTCTGTTCTGACTGGGAGTGAATCCACCTGGCAGTTTGATCAGACCAGGAAGCAGGCAGCAGGGAGAAGGGAGTCCCTCTCCCTTTCCTTTAAAGAGCTCACATACAATGGCAAGAAGCACCACCTCCTTCGGACCCTATAGCCCAAGGTCATGAGAGGGAGTAAATACCACTACATTTCCCCTTTTTTTCTAAATAAGAAGGTTTATATATTTATTTATTTGGTTGGTTGGTTTTGGTTTTTTGAGGCAAGGTTTCTCTGTGTAGCTTCAGAGCCTGTCCTGGAACTCACTGAGATCCACCTGGCTCTGCCTCCCAAGTGCTGGGATTAAAGGCGTGTACTACCACCACCCAGCCAATAAGAAGGTTTTAAACTTAATGCAAAATATGTACAATAAGAATGATCATCAAGTATTGTACAGGAACAACAAAGGGTAATAACATAAACAAAAATGGAACTACAACCAACAAGAACATCAAACAAGAAAGACATACTAAATGTCCAGAAATATCCAGATTATAGGTAAATGGCAAATTACCAAGATTACTCCAATAGCTGTCCTATCCTGAAGATTTAACTTTAATATCTAAAAGTTCTTAGCTAAGATATGAGAGGATTATAACTGTAACTATCTAGTCTTCAACTACATCAAAGACCTGAGAAGGAACATAATACCTGAGAAAACAGGAAGTGCAAGCAAGCAATTTCTGAAATTCTTGTGAGAATAGACAGAGACAGCTGGCAGCCTGGACAGTCATCTAAAGTTTCTCAGCTTTTTTGGGGCATCCAATTTGTCTACAGGCCTAGAGTATCTGACAGACTATTTTCAGAAGCAGGAATTTTGAAAGACCATTTTACCCTGTCTTGGCAAGGTTCAGTAGTCGCTTTTCCTTGTGTCCCGCTCATCCAGAAAGGACAGCATTCATACTATCAGCAGTCGAGGAAAGGGCAGATCTTTGCCCAGCAGGCCATTTTGTGCCAAGAAGAAGACAAATTTTCAAATGGAAATGTCTTAGAGGCCCAACATTCTCTCAGGATCAGATCGGTGCTGCCAGGAGCAATTGTGTCTCACATCAACAGAATTCTAAGTTATCAAAACATTTAAATGCCATATTCTCCAGGTCTATGAAGTGTTTGAAGATTACCTATCCATCTGACATATGTTTCTATAAATCTGGAGAACCCAACTAACATAACTATAGAAATGACAAGCATGGGTGACTATAGTTCTGTAAATCTTCTCTAGCTAAATAGCCTAAGGACTAAGGATACACATTAACAAGGTAAACAGTCTGTAAGCAGATGTACTGTATAAGGACAATGACCTAAAAATTGTGACAATACACAAAATATTTTAAACAGAGGTAGAAATGTATAGTGCAAAATGCAATATGACAACAATATCCTTAATATATATCAATATACAAAATATCCTAGACAGAGGTAGAATGTACATATAGTATGACAAATATAATTTTACAATTGTATCAATATACAAAATATTTCAAACAGAAGTAGAAATATGTGTACAACAATTATAGTTTTGTATGTGTATCACTATACAAATTATCTTAAGTAGGAATATAAGAATAGTTTACATTTATATCAATATATAAGAGTCTATATCTGTGCAAATTATCTAAGGCTGATAGTTTGCTAAATTAGTTTACTAGTAGATACAATAATCTACCTTAATATACTATACCTATTCATTCCCCTTTTTCCTTTTCCTGAGTCTAAGTTTTATTGTCCTCCATCCAACCCTATAACCATCCATCCATAACCCTGAGAAAAATGAAAATTTTGGGAGAGGGGCATCATTTTCTTAGAATTGCTTCCTGTTGTTTAAGGGCAATAGCATCTCTGGGGGGGGCCTGTAAGAAAGCTTAAATAGTTAAGTCTCAATAGGACTAGCTAGAGGGTCAGCAGCCAGTCTCAGATGAACTTTGCCAATAGGCAAAACAATCCTTTGAATTTCCTGCTTCACTAAAAAGTCTGCCCAAGACTCTAGACCTGTAGGCTGAAGATAGATGCCCAATGTTACAGAGGAACTTTGGATGACTGTCCAGGCAGCCAGATGTTTCTGTCATTTCTAGAATTATGGAAGTTGCTTGCAATGGACTTCCTGTTTACTTAGGTAATGTTTTATCCTTCTGGAGTCTTTGGTGTAGTTGAAGACTAGATAGTTATAATTTTCCTTGGTTATGATAAAAGATAAATTAGATATAAAACCTTAGAGTTGGGGGTTGGGGATTTAGCTCAGTGGTAGAGTGCTTGCCTAGCAAGCAAAGGCCCTGGGTTTGGTCCTAAGCTCTGGAAAAAAAAAATTAGAGTCACAAATATAGGATAGATGATAGAGTATTTTCTTTAATTTTGTCAAATACAAATAGACTAGATATTTTAACTGTAATTCTCACTTGATAACTGTACTATTTTATGTAATTTTATTAAGCTAAAGTTAAAACCTTCCTTTTTGATTAGATAGTAAAGGGGATATCTTTCTGTATGGTGTGAATATGTGTTGCTCTGATTGGTTGATAAATAAAGCTGCATTAGCCTATGGCAGGGCAGGATAAGGTTAGGAAGTACATTTGAACTGAGGACAAGACAAAGAAGGGTGGAGTCTGGGGAGAGGCTAAGAGCCACCTCCAGGAGAATCAAGATGTGAAAGTACCAGTAAGCCATGAAGCCATGTGGCAATACATAGATTAATAAAAATGGGCTGAGTAAAGAGCTAGATAGCAAGAAGCATTAGCCAATAGGCCATAGAATTAGTAATTAATATAAGCCTCTATGTAATTATTTTATAAATGGCTGCAGAACTGCAGGGCCGGGTAGGACCAGAGAAACACAGGACCATGGGATCAGAGAAACTTACAGCTACCATCAAGGCTGCTACACTGTGCACTAAAATCTGGAGAGCCCAAAGAGCTCTCTTGAACTCCTGATCCTCCTGCCTCTGCCTCCTGCATGCTAGTACTATAGGTGTGCACCAATATACCTAGCTTTGGGCTATAAATTTAAGTGGGATGATTCGGAACACACTTATCTATTGTCTTAGTTAGGGTTTCTATTGCTGTGAAGAGACACTATGACCATGGTAACTCTTATAAAGGAAAATATTTAATTGAAGCTTGCCTACAGTTCAGAGGTTTAGTCCATTATCATCATTGAGGGACATGGTAGCATGCAGGTAAACATGGTGCTGGAGAAGGAGCTGAGAAATTCTACATCTTGATCCACAGACAACAGGAAGTGAACTATGTCACTGGGCATAGCTTGATCTTAGGAGACTTCAAAGCCCACCCCCACAGTGACTCACTTCCTCCAATAAGGCCACACCTATGCCAATAAAGTTACACCTCCTAATAGTGCCACTCCCTTTAGGGGCCATTTTCTTTCTTTTTCTTTTCCTTTTATTTTTTCTTTTCTTTCTTTCTTTCTTTCTTTCTTTCTTTCTTTCTTTCTTTCTTTCTTCCTTTCTTTCTTTCTTTCTTTTGTTTTTGTTTGTTTGTTTGTTTTGTTTTGATTTTTTTGAGACAGGGTTTCTCTGTGTAGCTTTGGAGCTTGTCCTGGAACTCATTCTGTAGCCAAGGCTGGCCTCTAACTCACAGAGATCTGCCTGCCTCTGCCTCCCGAGTGCTGGGATTAAAGGCGTGAGCCACCACCGCCCAGTACCATTTTCTTTCAAACTACCACACCTATTGATTTTTAAAAATAAAACGACTCTATTACATATTTACATAAATGATATGTCTTTGAAAAAAAATATTTTCCAAAACTTGTAATTACATAGTTTAATCTTTTTGTGACTCTCTTCAGACAGCTGGAATTTTGTTTCTGTCCCTTCAACCCATCTTCTGGGAGATGTTCCTTTCTTTTAAGTTGGCAAAGCCAATCCAGTCTCATACATAGCTGCAACTAAAAAATGGAGGAGGATTTAAATATTCTTTTCAGATAATTACAGATATTTTTCCTGTGGTGCTATAACAAAACTCAGTAAGTGCTCATTTCTGAACTGTTTGTACCACACAAACAAACAATTTTAAAAAACCCTATTGTGTACTTTGCCTTTTGAACTGAGTAAAATTCCATTCAGGACATTGTAATGCCACGACCCAGTCACTTGGGTTATTGAGTTGTCCAGACTTTCCAGATAGTGACACATCGATAATGCAGTGTCATGCAGCTGGAGTGATGGTTAAATAGTTAGGAGCAAGTTCTGCTCTTCCAGAAAACCTGAGTTTCGTTCCCAGCACCCACGTCAAGCATCTCATAACCACTTGGAACTCCAGCTCCAGGAGATCTAATGCCTCTGTCCTCCTGCAAACATGAGTATATACCCCCACCACATACACAACATTTTAAACAATCAAATAAATCTTTAAAGAAAGAATTGCATTCATTAACCTTATAATCAAGCTCAGCTCACAGGTCTCTAGTACCTGTAAGCTGCCAGATTTCCAATGGTGGATTCGAATGTTCCAGAATTTTTTTATGGATGAAAAATATTGGCAGCTGTTTTTCTTAAAGGTTTGCTTCACTCATTTGGAAGAAAATATCTGCTTTACATGCAAGGCAAAGAATGGTAGTTTATCTGTCCAATACTTTAAAGAAAAAATTGTTATTCATTGAATATACTTCCAGTTCTTGCTGAGTGGTGAAGCCTGCCTTTAATACCAGGATTTGGGAGGCAGAGGCAGGCAGATCTCTGTGAGTTCCAGGCCAACCTGGTTTGCAGAGCAAGTTCCAGGACAGCTGAGGCTACACAGAGAATCCTTGTCTAGAAAAAGGCAAACTAAAACAAAATCAAAACTGAAACCTTCTGGTTCTAGTCAACATACTAGATGTATTATGATTATGTAAATAGAATCCCTCAGTATAAGCATCTTCCCTTATTATCAGAAGGACCATGTACATGTCCCACATTTGCACCTCCAACATGAGTGTTAACATTGTAAGAAAACAAGTATTACCTTAACATTGTTGCAGAAAGACTTTGACCCCAAGGAAATTCACTGAAAGGGGCTGGGACTATTAAGGGTCAATGGCCATTTGTGTGTGTGCATATGTGTTACATGTGCACATGAACTCATTCATGTGTATACAGGAGCAGAACTCTCTGTGTGTACATGTATGTGTGTGTGTGTGTGTGTGTGTGTGTGTGTGTGTGTGTGTGTGTTTGAGCACACTTGTGTCAATTTGTTTACATGTGCATTGGGGTAAAGAATTAATGTCCCCGTGGTTTTCTTTTAATTTGCTTGGAGATATATATATTTGAGACAGGGTCTCACTGTGTAGCCCTGGCTGCCTTGAACTCACAAAGCTCCACCTACCTTAAGCTCGAATGCTGAGATTAAAGGCTGCACCATCACACTTGGCTCAGTGCCCCTGCTTTTCAAGTGCCATGGGCCTTTTCTTTTTCTTTTATTCTTAAGGATTTATTTATTTTTATTTTATGTATATTAGTGTTTGCTTGCTTGTATGTATGTTCATCACATGTGTACCTGGTGCCTGTGGAGGCCAGAAGTGGGTATCTTATTGCCTGAAAATGGAGTTGCAGCCAGATGTGAGGCACTACCTGAATCCTGGGAACCAAAGCAGGTTCTCTGCAAGGGCATCCAGTGCTCTTAATGGCTGGGTCATCTCTCCAGCTCCTTCAGTAGAGCCACTGGAGAGACTCCTGCAAGCCTCTTTCTAGGTGTCAGGAAACAGGCACCCTAGCTCTACACTTCAGCCTTCTCTGAGAACAGGACAAACAGCCATCTGTTTCCTTCTCTAAGGCAAACAACTCTTTAGGCGAGGACACTGAGCTTACCGACCTAGGAGGCAAGCATGTACTTAAATCTGGAGGCTAGACTGTTAGTTAAGTGCCCCACTCGGGACACTTGTGCACAACACCCATTGGAAACCGAGATGCCGCTCGGGGCTTCAAAATCACCTCGGGGGGGCGGGGGCGTGGGTACTGGAGGAAGGCTTTAGGAAAGTTTACTAGTAAACTGGGTCTCGGCCACTGACCAATTGGTAAAGAGCGACTGGACCTTGGACAGCCACCAAGCTGCGTGCTGGTGTAGGCGGCAGCACCGTGGACAGCGCCAAGCATCGCCGCTCGGGCAGCCAGGGGCGGGGAGAGGCGGCTTTATCAGCTGATGCCTTACGTAGCGCTGGATCCCCACTTTGCTAAGGCAGGTCCGGGTGGACGAGCCAACGTGCGTTTTCCGAGTAGCAACCCCAGGCATGGTGGAGAGAGGCCAGGGAAGGGCAGAAGACCATCTCTAGAAAGCAAGTACCTGCGTGGCTTCTTCAGCATCCGGCTGTTCCCCAGGGCGCCACTGCCTGGAGAAGGGGGTGGGGGAGCCGGCAGGGAGCAATCCTGGACCAGCGACTGTTCTGACGCACCAGCCGGGTTCCAGGCATCCACCGGCAGAGGCGATCCCAAGGATGCTCTGCTGCGGGCGACCAGACAGCGGTCTCCGCCGAGGTGAGGAAACACAGGCATGTGATAGATTAGGCGGTCCCTGGCTTCTAGACTCAGCCCCTTGAGTCCGCTTTCCAAACCCCCAAGGATACCGAGACTGTGCGGCTTGAAGCCTAGCTCCTCTCTGCCACCGTCTCCTCCAGACTCTTACTGATTGGAGATTGGGGCCAGAGTCACGGGCTCTTGGCAGAAACCTCTCCACTAGTCAGTGGTCGCAAGCATTTCTAGATTGACTCTGGTCGGCTCGGTGACTACACTGAATCTGAACGCAGGTGTCCTGGACCAGCGATGGATCTGCCTGTAAACTTGACCTCCTTTTCTCTCTCCACTCCCTCTTCTTTGGAACCCAATCGCAGCCTCGGTGCGGAAGACCTGCGCCCTAGTCGGCCTTTTCTCTCAGTTTTCCGAGTGCTAGTTCTGACCTTGCTAGGTTTTCTAGCCGCGGCCACATTTGCTTGGAACCTGCTGGTGCTGGCCACCATCCTCAGGGTACGCACCTTCCACCGCGTGCCACACAACCTGGTGGCGTCTATGGCCATCTCGGATGTGCTGGTGGCTGCGTTGGTCATGCCACTGAGTCTGGTGCACGAACTGTCCGGGCGGCGCTGGCAGCTGGGCCGGCGGCTGTGCCAGCTGTGGATAGCGTGTGACGTGCTCTGCTGCACAGCCAGCATCTGGAATGTGACAGCCATAGCCCTGGACCGCTACTGGTCTATCACACGCCACCTGGAGTACACGCTCCGCGCCCGCAAGCGCGTCTCCAACGTGATGATCGTGCTCACCTGGGCACTCTCTGCAGTCATCTCTCTGACCCCGCTGCTCTTCGGCTGGGGGGAGACGTACTCTGAGCTCAGCGAGGAGTGCCAGGTCAGTCGCGAGCCTTCCTACACCGTGTTCTCTACCGTGGGCGCCTTCTACCTGCCGCTGTGCGTGGTGCTCTTCGTGTACTGGAAGATTTACAAGGCCGCGAAGTTCCGCGTGGGCTCCAGGAAGACCAACAGCGTCTCCCCCGTTCCCGAAGCTGTGGAGGTGGGTGCTACAAGGATCGCTAAAAATACTTCACTTGCATCTGCAAAGGCTCTCTTCTCAGCAGACCTCCCCCAAAGTCTGTGGAAGGTGAAACTCTCGAGTTTAGGAAGATGTAGGCAAGGGAGGGCGCAAGCGCCAGAGGCTCCCTTTGCTGTAAGCTCTGAATTACAGAGTGTCTGGTGGGTCGTTTTCTCATGTGGAAAGTGTAGGGTTTGTGATCCTGTCCTATCGGGTCCACTTTGGCACTAAAGCTCTGTGGATGGACAGCATCCCTTACAGAACATCTGGAGAAGCTGGTGTGTGGAGGACACTGGCTCAGTGCCCCAGAAAAAAACCAAAATGAAAAAAAACCTGCCTTTTTCTGCATTAGTCGTGAGTGAGGGTCCGAGGGAAGATTAGAATGATTGACAGGATGATTGCCACACACTGCAGGCATATCGGTTGTGTTATGTTCTAGGCTACTTTGCAAATTATTATTTCTAGGTTGACATTTATCATTCTTCAGTGTCCTGTCTAATCACCCCCACGCCAAAATTAAAGACAACTGTTTACTGCCATCTTGGTGCCTGCGTTTGGTGTCTGCTTTCCTTGCCTTATGGTTGTACCACTGCTTTCTGGGCCCCATCAGACCATGGGCACCACTGAGGATCACCTGGCCTA
The DNA here is from genome assembly GCF_903995425.1 of Onychomys torridus. Taxonomy (NCBI): domain Eukaryota; kingdom Metazoa; phylum Chordata; class Mammalia; order Rodentia; family Cricetidae; genus Onychomys; species Onychomys torridus. Next base: position 4,321,629 of record NC_050445.1, read on the forward strand.
TCTGCCTTCCCTTTGAGTAATATGCAGGAAGAAATTCAAGTTTCAGAACAGATAGCTCCTCCAGCTCCCTATGGCTGGCATTTGAAGCAGACAATCTCTACAAGGAAGTCCAGCTTCTATCCTCTGCCACCCACAATTCCCTGTCTGCCTCTTCTTAACTCCTGGAAATCTAATTTGGTGATTCAATGTTCTCAAGCTCCAGGAAAAGGAGCCAGCTCCCTACCCATTGCTGAGGGCCTCACTTACATACTGAAGTTAGATCAGACAAGGATGCAGTCCTGGTTTTCTGTTGCTGGGCTCTGGGACAGCAGAGTACTTTAACTGAATGTGCTGAGTGTGTTGTACTGGCTTGATGTAAAGGTAAGCCTAAGTAAATGGTGGTTCTTTGTGAAGACCTTGTCAGTGTGGCTGCATTCCTAGTCATCCAAGCTTAGGGCACAATAGGTTGACAAGGTCGGGGGAGGGGCAAAGGGAGACATAGCTCCCTGTTCCTCCATCTAGAGCAGTGGTCCTCCACCAAGGATGATGTCTGGACTGCCTGGTGATTCCTAATAGCATGGGATGGCCCCACAACAAAGAATTTCGAGGACCAGAATTCATTGAACTGAATTTTGGAAACTCTACTGTATCCACCAAAGAGCCCAGAGCTAGGTTCTAAGTAGCCTTAGGTAACTGAAGCATGGGTTCCACCTCTGTTTCCCTGGTAACAGAATGCTTTGCTTTTCCTTGGAATTTAAATTACCATTAAAAAAAAAAAAAAAAAAAAAAAAAAGGTGAAGGTTGTTCTGTCTCTAGCCTGAGTGGAGACCTGGCATTTCAAGCAGCCAAAAAAGGAGGTGGAAGGAATAAATTACCCGTAACGAGACAATGTACTTTTCCTTTCCAGAGGCCTCTCCTCTGGCGCAGCCCCTTTCAGGATTTGCCTGGTGTAACTTGCCCCATTTTCTTCTTTTTATCTATTTCTTTCTTTCAGACACCGGCCAAAGGCCAAGTGTGCTGTCCTTGGTTCTCCTGGCGGCTGTCTCGCCTTCTCTCTGAATTCTCTCTTTTCCCTTGCTGGCTGCCATTGCAAACAGCATGGCTCTTGCTCTCCCTCTTCCCCAATTCCCATCCATTGGCACCTACGGAGAGTCACAGCTTCCCCACCCTGCTGTTTTCTTTTAAACACCAATAAAATTGTCCCCAACTTCCTTTCTAGTCTGCTTCTAAATTCTTTTATGAGTGAGTGATGAGACTGACAACCTAAAAGGTGAGCCTCAGTTTCCCCAGGAACACATTCAGATACCAATTACGAACCCCTTTGGGTGTTCTTGGTCTCATTAATAAAATAACTTAGGAATAGACTCAAATTGAAACACAAAGGCAAGTTTATTATTTGAAAGAAAATCTCAAGGCAGGCAAGCCTTAAAACCTCAGCTGCTGCCCAGAGAAGGAGGAGAAGAAAGGAAAGTCATTCAGTTTAAGCCTGTTGTAAAAGGTAGACAGGAGGCCACGGGGTGGGGAGGAGGCTTTAGGAAGAATAAGGAAGTCTAAAATGTTGGGGAAGGGAGCCCAAAGTGTTAGGAAAGCATGCTTAGAAAAGAGACAGAAAGGAGAAGAGAAGAAGTTACAGTTAGAAAAGGAGCAGGCAAAACAATGTGGTTGTAGCCTGGTAAGCTACTGTGTGGGGACCCAGGGAAGAAAATCTCAGTATCTCATTAAAGGACTAATTACTTCACCTACCTCTGCAGCATGGCTTAAGGAAGCCTTCGTTCCTAGGGGTGGTTTCTTGGCCAACTGAATGATCCTGCTCAATTGAATGTTAGGTCTCCATTCAGGCCAGAGACTCTAGTCTCTTGATCACTTTTCTCCCTCTACTCCAACAATAGGGAGATGCTGGGTAGGTCCATTGATGATTGGGGGGTGGGGCTCATTACTAGCAGTGACAGAAGACTACCAGTCAAAGGCTTTGATTACTGAACTGAGGCTGGGGAGCATGGCTCAGTCAGTGTGTATGTTATGTCCAGCTCATGGGGACCCCCAGAAGACTACCACAGAGACTGAATCCCACATGTAAAAGCAAAGAGCCTTTATTTCAAGCTCCAGAGCTTGGTCCCTCCATCTGTCTGACATACTGATGAGAGCAAAGAGCCCTGAACTCAGGTGGGGCAGAATTTTTATCATAGCAGAGGTTGGGGTGAGGGGATTTCCAGAGTTCAGGACCCTGATTGACTGACAATTGTCTAGGGGTATCTGTAAAACAAAAAATAGGTATGTGCTAGACTCAAGGACATCTGGCCGCCTTATCTAATGGTTGGAATGTTTGGGATGTTATGTACTTCCTCACCCCTGGGTAGATCTCTAGATGGTATCAGCTTAAGGCTTTTCCTGGATCTGAGTGTTGCTTGCCAGTAAGCCTGTCACAGAAGCTGTGTCTAGGACCCTAAGCCTGTCATGGCTGCTGTGTGGTCAAGCTATTTTGGGCCCCTTCACATGTACTTAAAAAAAAAAATTATTGGAGAACTAGAGAGATAGCTCAGTTGTTAAGAGTACCCGCAGTTCTTCCAAATAATCTCAGTGGGATTTTCAGCACCCACATCTGTAACTACAATTCCAGGGGATCAAATGCCCTCTTCTGGCCTCTGGAGGCACTGCATGCACATGGTACACAGACATAGACAGAGGCAAAACACTGAGATAGTAAATAATTAAATACAAGCATTTTGCAAGTGTCCGTGGAGGCCAGAAGAGGGTGCCAGGTCCCCCCCAGCTCTCTGTGGACTGATCTCTTCTTCCTAGTGTGGGGACTGGAGGTGTAACTCATAGCAGAGGTTGAGTTTATTTGGTGCTCAAGATTGTATCTGGGGCTTGTGCATGCTGTAAGCATGCTATCAACTGAACTAAATCCCTAGCCTCGGTAAATTTTTTAAAATTTTATATGTATAGGTGTCTGTCTATATGTATATCTGTGCACCACATGTGTGTCTGGTGTCTGTGGAGGCTAGAAAAAGGTGTTGGATCCCCTAGAATAGAACTGAACTTAGAAATGGTTGTTTGCTGCCTTGTGGATACGGGATTTAACCCGGGTCTTCTGGAAAGGGATCCAGTGCTTTTAACCACTAAGCTATCTCTCCAGCCTCCTTGGCACACTGTTATCAGTGTAAAAGGGCAGGTTTCTGGGGACTCTGATGCGGCGTGTCCTCAGGGACTCCAGGCCCCTTGCTATCTTTTTGGTAATGCTCTAGTCTACAGTGTAAGTATGCTTAGCTACAATCTCATCACGAGTGGCAGCACAGCTCATTTGGAAACAGCCAGTACTCATTGAACTCTAGGAGAGTCACAGATGAGAGGGGCTGTCTTCTCACCACCGGCACCCATGTTCTCTCAAGCCTTGGAGAAATGTAGTGCATAGCTGCAGATCGGTCTTTCATTTGCTCTTTATCACCTGGCACAAACGAATCATTTTGTCTGTTTGTTATTTGTTTGTGGTAGGGTCTTCCTATATAACACAGACTAGCCTGGAATTCCTTATGTAGCCCAGGTTGGCCTTAAACTTGAAAATCTTGCTTCCTTGGCCTCCAAAATAGATTATAGCACATACTATGCCCAGCAACAAAGTATTTTGTTAAAGAAACATTTCCCTATGTTTACTTTTTTAAATTTATTGCAAACCAGTTTACCTTTGCCTTTCAGATATCTTGTCTTTTCATTGTTTACATTTTGTGTGTGTGCCTCTGTGCACATGTGTAAATCAGAGGACAACTGGTCGGAGTTGGTTCTCTGTTTCCATCCACTGCATTCCAGTGCTCACACTCAGGTCATCAAGGTCAGCAGTAAATGTCTTTATCTGTTGAGCCGACCAGCCATTCTCAGGTAACTTCTATTTCATTTTTTTTAAATTATTTTATTTTATGTGTTATAGGTGTTTTGCCTGCATATATGTATGTACACCATGTGCATGCCCAGTGCATGCAAAGTCCAGACAAGTGTTGGATTCCCTGGAATTGGAGTTACAGATAGTTGTGGTCTGCTATCTGGGCTGGAATCAAACCCAGGTCTTTTGGTTGAGCAGTTGAGGAGTGCATACTTTTTTTTTTTTTTTTTTTTTTTTTTGAGACAGGGTCTTTTTATGTATCCCTGGCTGTCCTGGAACTCAGTGTGTAGACCTGGCTGGCCTCAAATTTGGAGACCTGCCTGCCTCTGCCTCCTCAGGGCTGGGATAAAAGGCATGGAGCCACCACACCCAGATGAGCAGCTAGCACTCTTCACCTGCTGAGCCGGCTCTCTAGCCCACCCCCAAGTCACTTTTAAATTATATACCAAATGAGTTAACTTTCTATACGTGAGGATTAAAGGTAGCTTTAACTCAGTACAAACAAGCAGGGCAGCTACAGTGTAGGCAGATGTCCTCTGAAGTTGGAAGGATGGGGACTTGGTAGGCGATTATATCCCCACTGGAATGACTTTAGTGAGCAGATTTTGGATAGTGACTTTTTCAGTTAATGTGAGATATTGATTATTAATTAATTAATTAATTTATTTATTTATTTATTTATTTTGGAGACAGGGTTTCTTTGTGTAACAGTCCTAGCTGTCCTGGAATTTTCTTTGTAGACCAGGCTGGCCTTGAACTCACAGAGATTCACTTGCTTCTACTTCCCAAGTGCTGTGATTAAAGGCATACACCTCCACCACCTGGCAATTATTTTTATTTTTATTAATTAATCAATTAATTTTTCCCAGCCCAATCACAGTTTCTCCTCCCTTCCTCCCTCCCTCCCTCCCTCCCTCCCCTCCCTCCTTCCCTTCTCCCCTCCCAGTCCCTCTCCCAAGCTCCCCCATCCACTCCCTCTCTCTTCCCTTCAGGAAAAGGCAGGCCTCCCATGGATACCAGCCATCCATGCCATATCTAGGAGCAACGAGTGTAAGGGTTCTGTCCTTAAATGCATCATCAGCCTGCGACAGTGTCCCAGTTTAAAAAGCAGGCAGGCCCTCTGTGTGTTCCTTTTTCTCTTTCTGCTCTCTTCCCTCTTCGTGGTCTCTTTGTCTCTCTGTCTCTCTCTCTCTCCCCCCTCCCGCTCTCCCTCTCTCCCTTTCTCTCCCAATAAAGCTCTAGAAAGGTAACCATGGCTTGTGACTTTCCTCCAGCACGCTCCTCTGCCAGCATGGACCAACAGCTTCTCTATTGACAGGTGGGCTAGGCAGCAATTTATGAATATAGCAGAGCATCATTAAGAATCATTTTATTGCCAGGTGGTGGTAGTGCACGCCTTTAGTCCCAGCACTCAGGAGGCAGAGCCAGGAGGATCTTTGTGAGTTCGAGGCCAGCCTGGGCTACCAAGTGAGTTCCAGGAAAAGTGCAAAGCTACACAGAGAAACCCTGTCTCAAAAAAACCAAAAACAAAAGAATCATTTTACTGACTTTTTTTTTTTCTTTTTTGCCATTCATGTTTGGTTCTATCCTAGGACTCTGGGCTGTCCAGCCTCTGGGTCCTGGCCCTCCAGACATTGTTAGAGGGGGCTCCCTCTGATAGTATGGGTCTCAAGTTGGATCAGTCATTGGTTGGCCACTCCCATAACTTCTGTACCACCTTTGGCCCACCATATCTTACAGGCAGGACAAATTGTAGGTCAGAGATTATGTGCCTGGGTTGGGGTCCCAGTCCCTCCATTGGAGATCTTGTCTGGTTACAGGAGATGACCAGTTCTAGCTCCATATCTCCCATTACTCAGAGTCTTAGCTAGGGTCACCCTCATAGATTCCTGGGAGTTTCCACTGCACTCGGTTTCTAGCTTGAGAAGTTGATTCTTTTTTTTTTTTTTTAAAGATTTATTTATTTATTATGTATATAGTGTATGTATTCCTGCATGCCAGAAGAGGGCACCAGATCTCTCTATAGATGGTTGTGAACCACCATGTGGTTGCTGGGAATTGAACTCAGGACTCAGGAAGAGCAAGCAGCCAGTGCTCTTAACCTCTGAGCCATCTCTCCAGCCTGAGATATTGATTCTTTTAAGGTGCCTTCTGCTAATAATTTATAAAAGATATAGATAAGTGATAGATGACAGTGGTAGATGATAGATAATAGATGACAGATAATTGATACATGATAGATATAAAGAGATGAAAGAAAGATAACTTATGGATAACCTATTAGTACATGGGTCTTATCTAGTCTTCCACATTTCTGGGTACAGAGGCTTAGCCAGGTGTATTCAGAAAACTGCATCTCACATACAGATCGCTGGCCTTTACTTTTTAAGGCTATTTGGAAATGTCTAGCCTCATATCGAGTATTTTCTAAGTTGCTAGGTTCATTGTTCCATTTGCTTCTTATTTTTTAGTCCCTTTATTGAAAAAAAAGACTGAGCCAGGCATGGTGGCAAATGCCTTTAATTCAGTACTTGGGAGGCAGAGGCAGGAAGATCTCTGTGAGTTTGAGTCTAGACTGGTCTGCATAGTGAGTTCCAGTGCAGCCATGGCTACACAGAGAACCCAGTCTCAAAAAGACAAACAAAAAAAGAAAGAAAGAAAGAGAGAAAGAGAAAGAAAGGAAGGAAAGAAAGAAAGCGAGAGAGGGAGAGGAAGGAAGGAAGGAAGGAAGGAAAAGAGAAGAAGACTGGGCTCCAGCTAAGGCTTCATTCCATCAGCTGTGGGCTTCCGTTCTACACAAATGCTGCATGGATGCCAAATCTATTCTCTGTCTTTGTTTGCTTTGCAATTTTGCACCTTTGTTCAGTCATTCCATGCAAGGGAAGTTTCTGAAAGCACCTTATATAATCCATATTCTGTAGCTGGAGAGCTTCTCTCCAGGTGCCACCAAGCCCCCGGCAGTCCTACAACCCATGTATAAAATAATCATACAGACACATATTATTTAAACTGCTTGGCCATTAGGTCAGGCCTACCATTATCTAGCTTTTACTCTTATATTTAGCACATTTTTATTAATCTATACTTTGCCACGTGGCTTGTGGCTTACCAGTGTCTTTACACATTGCTTCTCATGGCGGCGGCTGGCAGCGTCCCCTCCCAGCCTTCCTGTTCCCTGCCTTCTCCTCTTCCTTGTCCCGCCTATCCTATCCTTCCTGCCTAGCTACTAGCCAATCAGCACTTTATTTATACAGAGTGATATCCACAGCAATATTCTATCTTTATGTTTAAATTTTCACAATTGGCTTAGATAACTCTTTTCCTGTCTGTCCTTCTTTTAAATATTTCCAAATATGAAGAGATGTCAACTCAGGCTGTGACAGATCCTGGTAATATCATTTGTTTGATAGTCTAATGAAATCCTGAATTCCACAACACATTTCTGCCCTTTTCTCTGAAGTTTAGGAAAAATTTTCCCCTTTGTCCCTGACTCTGGTGTAGGCTTTGAATTTACAGTTTATAGATCTGACTTTATATCTAGTGAGTTTAGAGAATGCTTCAATTTTTCATGAACAAAAACATCTTGAAGAAAGGGCAGTTCATTTAGGAAGTTGATACAGCTCCCAGAACATGCTAGAGAGAGACCCCAAGTGGGCAATGTTGTAAGGACTCTGGATACCAATTAAACAAGCCGACTGGGGCTAGACAGAGATGGCTCGGTGATTAAGAGTACTTGCTGTTCTTGTAGAGGACCTGAGCTCAATCCTGGCACTCATATCTGGCAGCTCACAACTCCAGCTCCAGGTGACCTAATACCTTCTAATAGACTCTGAGAGCACTTGCATGTAGAATGTAGATACACATACACACACACACACACACACACACACACACACCAAATCTTTAAAACAAAAAACAAGCAACTGTAGATGCTGCAAGTTAATTGCACAGCATGGCAGTGTCTGTCAGTACTGCACTCTGACACCAACTACACCTTATCCCAAGATCTAATCCAAGACCCAAGAGCAGACTTCTAGCTGAGGCTCTAGCTACTTGAAGCAAACACCTCAATATGGTGATCTGGCACAAAGACATTCTTATTTGCAAATTCTGGGATAGCAATAGGAGCCCAGGGGCCCAGCTGGAATCCAAGGAACCAGGAGTACCTGAACAAAAGGTACCTGGAGCTGGGGTCCAGTGAATGCCTTTTTGTGGGAAGATATCATAGCGGGTCCTAGAAATGTTCTCAGTGTTACCTTTAAAGTTGGCCAAGGGTGGCATAGCTATGACCTAGAGGCTGAGATGAAAAGAACTAGTGAATCTATGGCCTGGGCAGTAAGAGAAATGTAACATGAATTCTAAAATAGGTCTTTTAATGAAAAACCCAGAGTGGGTGTAAATGCTGAACGATCAGAGAGACAAAGGAACAAGCCACAGCCACCTCACCGACTCCATGAATCCTCTGAATGTCTCTGAAGCTCTCCAGCTGAAAAACCTTTAGTTCCTGTCTCCTCACGCCTTATATACCTTTCTCCACTCAGCTGTATTACTTACTTCCTAGTACTGGGATTAAAGGCGTGTGTCACCACTGCCTGACTCTGTTTCTCTCCTAGACTGAGTCAATCTCATGTAATCCAGGGTGGCTTTCAACTCACAGAGATCCAGATGGATCTCTGCCTCCTGAGGATTAAAGGTGTGTGCCACCACTGCCTGGCTTCCATGTTTAATCTAGTGGCTTATTCTGTTCTCTGATCTTAAGGCAAATTTTATTAGGGTACACAAAATATCACCACAGAGAAATCCTGTCATCCCAAACTGTTCCTAGGACAAGGGAAATCATGATTATCTCTGTGAATTCAGAATGATCAGGCTCAGGGTGGGTGGTCATTCTGTGGGGGCAGAGGCCAATGTCATCTGTAGAGTGTGAGTGCTAAAAATGATTGGTTCTCAAAATCAGGTTTCTAGGGTGACTCTGACTTGATTGGCTGGCTCCTGAGTGAAGGCTGATGATTACTGGTTTGTTTACAAGCATGTGCTCTGGGAACTGCATTCTCCTTGGTCAGAGGAAGAGGTTTAGACAACTAGCAAGTCTCCTTGTTACCATAGCTACAGCACAAGCAGTCTGTCCCTGAGTCACCACCATGGAGAGCCTTCTTCTAATCTGAGAATCTGTTTCTTGAGTGTTCTGGCAGGTCCAGGTGACCTGTCTTGCAAATCAACTGAACCCACCCTTTAGAGCTGAGAGTCTCTGTCCCCCAACTTCAGCACCACAAAGCAGTGGAAAGAGCACACTAGATTTGAAGTAAAATCACAAACAATTATTTAGCATATCAATATTTTTAAAAACAAAACAAACAAGCAAACAAGACCCAAGAGCTTTAGCAAGTGGTACCTGTCCCCAAATAACTCAGTTTTGAAAGATGAAAGGCTGGTAAAGCTGGAAACTTTTCGTGAGTCTGAAATTGTGTGACACCTGCTCTAAGTGTGTGTAGAGTTGAGAGGCTCTGCTCTAGCTTGGTCTGACTGCTCACTCTGTGTTAGCCTTATTCTCTCTTCCTGAGATCTGCTAGTGAGTACATTAAACTCTTATGGTAATTGGTACCAGTCATCGTACAGACTCAGCTAAGTGCTTCACTGTAGCCATTGACCGGCAGAGAGCAGACAGCTAAGAGCAAGACACCCTGGGAGGCAGGGTGAGCACACAAAGCCGAAAACGAGAGGAAGTGGAAACTTTCAAACAGCCAGGATCTCTTACCAATGGACCTAACAGCTCCATGGACAGTGATGTCAACCATTGAGCCCACTTGCAGGGGGTGGAGGAGGTGCTGGTGTTGAACACAGCACCAGAACATGGCCTGGGAGAAGGATCCCTGTTACACATGGAAGTGTGTCCTGGTTAGTTGACATCACCTGGAGTGACCTGGGAAGAGAGAACCTCAATTGAGAAACTTGCCCAAATCTGATCGCCCTGTGGCCACGTCTGTGAGGGAAGGTCTTGACTGACGAGTGATGTGGGAAGGTCCAGCCCACAGTGGGCAGCACCACGCCTAGGAAGGTGAGCATGGGCTGTATGGGAAAGCTAGCTGAGCATGAGCCTGTGAGTCAGCGATCAGCACTCCTCTGTGGTTTCTGCTTTAACTCCTGCTTAGGTCCTGCCTTGACTTTCTCACTGATGAAGAGTGACCTGGAAGTGTAAACTGAAATCAACCCTTTCCTCTCCGAGTTGCTTTGGGTCGTGGTGTTTATCACAGCACCAGAAGGAAAACAGAATGTGGGGTGGGGATGTGCTTTTCTGAGAAATATGGAGCTCTGTTACGAAACTCTGAAGAATTCCTGATGCAAAATCCCAGTGTTTCCATGTCCCCAGCACCCCTAGTATCACAGCACCCATCTTTCCAGTGTCCCCACTCTTGTTATTATCCTCATGCTGCCAGCAGGCCTGTGGCCACCAGCAATGCCCAGTTTGGCCCATGGAAATAAAAAGGAGTGATGAAGACTTCCTGAGGGAGGAAGAGTCAGAGGGAGGACCTGGGAGTCCTGGGGGAGTCTGTTCTCTCCTTCTATAGTGAAGTCTACGGGGATAGAACTCAGGTCGGTAGGCTTGGTGGCAAGCACCTTCACCCACTGAGTCCCCACACCTGCTGTCTTAGTGAGGGTTTCTATTGCTGTGAAGAGACACCATGACCACAGCAACTCTTACAAGGGAAAACATTGAATCGGGTGGCTTACAGTTCAGAGGTTTTAGTTCATTATCATCACGGCGGGACATGGCGGTGTGCAGGCAGGCACGGTGCCGGAGAGGAAGCTGAGAGTGGAAAAGGAGCCTCATCTTGATCCTGTGAGTAACAGGAAATGCTCTGAGTGTCACAATGAGTGACACTTGAGCAAAGGAGACCTCAAAACCTACCTCAACAATGGGTCCTCTCTAATGCTGGGCAGCAGCACTAAGCCATAGCTAGTTAGCCTCCAGATGGCAAAGGAAAATCACTGACCTCCACAGGGTGCCACATAGCTGGCTGGGTTAGGGTACCTGGTATGAGAGATACAGTAAGTGAATTTTCAGTCTTTACTGTTTCGTTCAGGGCAGGGAGGTCATGGCTGCAGGAGCTTGAGGTAGCTGCTCACACTGTCTGTGTAGCTGGGAAGCAGAGCGAGGCCAACGATGGTGCTCAGCTCACTCTCTCCTTTGATTCAGTGTGGACCCCCAGCCTATGGGATGGTGCCACCCACACTGAGGATGTGTCTTCCCTCACAGACAAGCCTAGAAGTTTGCCTCCCATGTGATTCAGACTCCACCCAGTTTGTGGTCCCGTCCTCTGTGTCTTCGCCACCAAATCCACATGCCTCATGCTCTAGTTTCAGATGTGTTGCTGTAATAAAGCACTCAGACCAAAAGCCACTTGGGAGAGGGGAGTTCTATTTTAGCCTACAACGCCAGACCACAGTCCATCATTGAGGGAAGTCAAGGCAGGAGCTTGAAGACAGGCCTGCTTCCTAGCCCACACAGCATTACCTCCACCTGAGGAACTCACTGCACAGCCCAAGAAGGACAGCAGGAAACATGGAGGATGCTTCTTGCTGGCTGGCTTGTAAGATGGGTTAGTCCAGTGGTTCTCAACCTTCCCAGTGCTGCAACCCTTTAGGACAGTTCCTCACGTTGTGGTGAACCCCAACCAGAAAATTATTTTTATTGCTACTTCATAACTATAATTTCACTACTGTTATCCACCGTAATGTAAATATTTTTGGAGACAGAGGCTTGTCAAAGGGGTCACGACCCACAGGAGAACTGCTGGCTGAAACTCCGCTGGTTTTATTATACAATTCAGGATGACTTGCCTAGGGATGATATTGCCCATAGTGGGCTTGGCAAATACACACACACACACACACACACACCACAGGCCAATCTGATCTAGGCAATTTCTCAATTAAGGCTTTCCTCTCAGATGATTCTGCCCTATGCCAAGTGGACAAGTTGACAGCTAAACAGGACACCCCACGTTCTGCTTATTTTTGCTGCCCCTTTAGCTGATGAGATAGTCACAAACTCACCTGCGCTGAACTCCGTGTGTTGCAGCATCCTCCCTTTTCCAAGATGCAGACACACTGGCGCTGCCATTGCACTTCTCTACCCCTAGTTTATGGGATGCCCCACCTAAACTCCAACACTCCCTTTGGAGCGGCTTGTGGGGCTCAGCCCCCCCCCATACCTGGGTTCAGCTTGGCCACCACCTGGCCGGTGTGAAGAGTCTGTTCCTTACAAAGTGTCTGTTTGTACCTTGCAGGTGAAGGATGCTACACAACAGCCCCAGATGGTGTTCACGGTCCGCCACGCCACCGTTACCTTCCAGACAGATGGCGACACGTGGCGGGAGCAGAAGGAGCAGAGGGCGGCCCTCATGGTGGGCATCCTCATCGGGGTGTTTGTGCTCTGCTGGCTTCCTTTCTTTGTCACAGAGCTCATTGGTCCCCTGTGCTCCTGGGACATCCCTGCCCTCTGGAAGAGCATCTTCCTGTGGTTGGGCTACTCCAACTCCTTCTTCAACCCGCTCATCTACACAGCCTTCAACAGGAGCTACAGCAGTGCTTTCAAGGTCTTCTTCTCTAAGCAACAGTGAGGGGCCATCTGGCAGTGCCTTCTTCCCGTAGCTCAGTGGACTGTCCTGTCCCATGAACCTTTGCAGTCTGCCCAGCAGTCCTGAGGACAAGATCCATCTGCCAAGGGCACCAGGGTCACATCAGAGCTCAGCTCACTTCACGTCTGTGCTCATAGGTTGGGAGTTGTCTTCTCCTGAAGGCTCTGGTGGCTTATGTCCCCAATCTGGAGACTCTCCCTCACTCTGTACCAGCAGCCACGGACCTGGTCCACAAAGTGCCCATTCCTCCTCTAAATTCACTCCAGCGTGGCCATGAGAAAAGCAGACAGGAGGGAGGAGAGAGGGAGTGAACCAGCTCAGGCAGGTAGAGAGAGGCAGAAAGAATGACAAGACCTAGAGCTGCTGGAGATCACACACACACACACACACACCTGGAAACCCAGCACTCAGGAGACTAAGGCAGGGCAATCTCAAATTTGAAGCCAGCTTGGGCTACATAAAGGGTTCAAAACCAGCTTGGGCTATCTAACAACAACAACAAAATGCCCCCATGAGGCTGCAGAGCAGCAGACCATACAGCCAAACTTCCCAGAATAGCTAGTCATCAGGTCAGAGTTCTGTTCTGTGGTTCTAGAGTGTATGCCCTGATACTTCCTGAGTCCTTCCTAATATCCGACCACAAAATTCTGTCCCTAAACATATTAAAGCACGGTCCCACTTATGAGGACAGTGATTGCTGTCTTTACTGTTTGTTCATGGTAAACACACACACACACACACACACACACACACACACACACACACACACACACACTGCAGAAAAGGACAGTTTTCAGGAAAAATCAACTCAGTCCATCATCTTGGAACTGAAAAAATGAAATATTTCCTTTCATTCTGAAACAACTGTTCATGAAAAATAGAAAAATCTACTAATGTCACAGAATTTGTCAAAATTATTTATATGCTGTAGGTTTTTCTTTTTCTTCCTCTTCCCCACTCCCCCCCCAGAGCTGAGGATTGAACCCAGGGCCTTGCACTTGCTAGGCAAGCGCTCTACCACTGAGCTAAATCCCCAACCCCGTGTAATTCCTTCAAATGTTTCCGGCCTTAGTGTTTCATCCCTGGATAAATAAGACTCCAGGTTAGTGATAGCTATGAACTCTTGACTTCTCAATACAGTTTCACAGCTGGTGACTACCAGGGTCTGTCTGTCCATCACTAACACTCAGTAATAGGAGTGCTGGTCACTTGGTTGTGGTTTTGTTGCTATATGAACCTGACCAATAGGCTGTAAGATCGGCAAACCAGGGTCACTTATGGACTCTATCAAGTTGGCAATGTAACCGGTGAGGCTGGAGGGTCTAGTAAAGACATGGTGTTTACATGGTCACAGAAAGCCTTGGCTGCACCCACACCTCCAAAGGTAGCCCGAGGAGCTCTGAGAGCATTATCAAAAAAGCTAAAGTGAGAAAGAAGAGATAGCCACCTTTCCAGAACCCTGTGTGTGCTGACTTTTCCCGCAAACTGAGGGTGGAGGCATCAGAGTCCACAGAGCTGTGGACCCCTCTCTGCACTCACAGAAATCCTGAGTGAGCAAAAGCACCCACGCTTTAGGTCACAGCAGTGAGAAACATTATGCTGCTTTTACAGACATGGAGGGGCTGTTTCCTGAAGACTCCTCATCCAGGGAGTGGACCCTCAGAGCTGGCCAGATGATGATGCCATTGCAGAGAGCTGGTGTGCTTCTTCAGTTGACTGGAAGTGCAACACCTTCATTCTTAAGAGTTTTGGGGGTTTGTTTGGTTTTTGTTTTTTTGAGATAGGGTTTCTCTGTGTAACAGATCTGGCTGGCCTCAAACTTGGAGAAATCCACCTGCCTCTGCCTCCTGGGTGCTGGGATTAAAGGCGTGCACCATCATCGCCTGGCTAAGAGTTTTTAAGTATTCATTTATGTTTAAGAAAGGGCCTCACTAAGTAGTCTTAGCTATCCTGGAGCCTACTGTATAGACCAGACTGATCTTAAACTCACAGAGAGCTGCCTGCTTCTGCCTTTCCTGAAAAAGTGTGTACTACCGTACCTGGACCAAGAGTTTTTTAAGTACAAAAATTTTCCAATACTCTGGGGCCCTTTTTCTGGGAGCAGCAGCCTGAACCAGTCACACATCCTGCACTAAGGGACTGGGTCTAAGCCAGGCTGGAAATCAAACAGAATGGCTCATATATCTATGACTGTTCTCATAACCAGGGTTTGCTAAGTGTTTGAACAAGAGCTTTACTTTTTGTTTTTGTTTTTGTTTTCTGGCTTTAGTCACAACTGACAGGATATAAGAAGTTTTTGTTTTTGTTTGTTTTTTGAGTCTGAGTCCTATGAAAATGATGCACATAGAATGTTCTAAACTGAGCAAATTCTGTGCTGTGTCCTTCACTATCCCCCTCAGCCTTTAGATAGGAGGAAAGTAGCAGTGTCCTAGTCTCTCTCAACTTCTCTGTAGCTGCATGTGTAAAGATATCTAGCCACTGGTGACTGCCCACTCAGCTGCATGCTGAGGTCCCAACAGTCACTTTATCCCATCCTTACCCCCCAAAGGCTTCTGACTGCCACCCCTTTTATCATCCCACGGGGCAGCTTTGCCCATAGCACCTCAATTTAAGACAAACCTCTTACTCATCATTCAAAACATCTACAAACTCTTGGGCAATAAAACTCCATTATATTCCGTGTCCCTGATTCCTCAAGTGCACAAATTAAAACTGTGTATTGTAACATGAACGTACAGGCATATTATACTGTATATAATAAATTATACTCATCAACATTCCTAAATAGAAAAATTGTGGTAATTTCTTTGTGGCTTTGACATGAAGTTATCTTGGATTTCCTGCAAAGACAACCTTTATACAAGAGTGTGAACAGATCTAGGGTGTTAGACAGCCAGCACCGTGACTGCAGACATGCTGAATGTGGACTCCTGCCTGTATGAATGCAATGGAGAACTTAACTGGGATCTCCTTGAATTTTTCTTAATTCTGTGTGTATCTTACTTGACATACTAGACCCATAGATAGTTTAAAGTACAGACTTCCTTCCTTCCTTATTTTCTTTGTCCCCAAGATCACCTGGAACCAGGGGGATCACTGGGCATTATTGCTTTTCATTGTTATAATGGGGGATGTGTATGTTGAGTGCCCACAAGTAAAGGAATGGGCACAGCATGTGGAATCCAGTGCAAACTGTACCGTGTCTGTCTGTTTGAGATTCCTGGTGGGATTTCTCATCCAGTTCCAAATTTCGATATTTATCTTACTGGTTTTTCTTACAGGTTTATTTGAGGCTGGAGAGATGGCTCAGTGGTTAAGAGAACATACTGCACTTGCAAATCACCTGAATTCTATTCCCAGCACCCACATCAGGTGACTCACAACCACATGTAACTCCATCTCTATGGGATCTGATACCTCCAGCCTGAGTAGGCACCTGTACACATACACACATGTGCAAACCTACACATAGGCACACCAAATTTTCAAAATAATAAATATAATGATTTTTTACCTTTTTTTAAAATTTGTATGATATTTGTCTACTATGTGGATGCAGTGCCTGAGTAAGCCAGAAGGCAACCAAATCTCCTGGGACTAGAGTTAGAGCTGGTTTTAAGCCACCATGTAGGTATTGAGAACTGAACTCAGGTCCTCTGGAAGAGGAGCTAGTACTCTTAACCACTGAGCCATCTCCAGCCCCAACATTTTTTGAGGTTCATTTCTTTTAAACCTTTCATTAAGACTGAAGGAGAAGTGAGATCTAAGTGCTGCTCACTGCCCCGTGATTCTGTACACTCTAGTTAGAAGATGATATGATCAAATTAACTGAATCTCTAACTGAGGCTATTATTAGTCTCTTCATAAGATGAACTTGTACATTGTCATTTAGACGTATTTAGTATCTCCCAGACAACACTTAAATCATACACACTCTGCAAATGTTACCTAGGGCATGGAGACACAATACACAAGGAGAAAATAGCAATTAATTATTGTGCTTTTATCTCAATCTCAATGCAAAGATGTATTGACAAACACATCACAAGGTGCGTATGTCGATTTGTGTCTCTAGTATGCAATTCAAATATTTGTGGAGTGCTTCCCATTACTCTTTTAAAACATTTTTTAAAATTATATGTGTATGTGTGTGGGCTTGTGCATTGAGTGCAGCAGACTCCTTGACTTGAGGCTGGGGTTATAGGCAATGGGGAGCTGCCTGATATGGGTGCTGGAAACTGAACCCAGGTCTTCGGCAAGAGCAACAAGTGCTCTTAACCACTGAGCATCTCTCCACCCTGTTTCTATTGCTCTTGAGTGCTAGTATGTGGTAGGGTTAGTGGTCCATGAAAGCCACAGCTGAAGTCAGTCACTAGGAACACCAGGCCCGTTCCTTGGGCCCTTACTGTCAGGATCACTTTTCTCAGACAGGTTGAGGAGGCCGAGATTCTCTGTAGGTCCTCTTGAGGGTGAGTAGGAGCATGCTTACAGAACCGAGAAAGAAGTCACAGCCCTGCTGTCCCATTACAGACAACACACTAAGGGGATATTCTCCTGTGACGGATGACCTGAGTCTCTTTGATCATCTGAAGGCTCGTATTGTCCAGGTACAGTAGTGACATGGAGAAGATTTTTCTGGGTCTATCAGCACTGGGATCATTCGGTGGACTTTAAAAATATTTGTTTTTTTTTTTTTTGTTGTTGTTGTTTTTTTTTTTTTTTTTTTTTTTTTTTTTTTTTTTGTGTGTGTGTGTGTGTGTGTGTGTGTGTGTGTGTGTGTGTGTGTGTGTGTGTGACGTGTGTACAGTCCCCAAGAAGGCCAGAAGAAGGCATTGCATCTCCCGGAGCTGAGTTAGGGGTGGTTCTGAGCCAGCTGATGTAAGTGCATGGGCTCTAAACTCAGGTCCATCGACAGAGCAGTATGTGCTCTTACTTGCTGGGTCACCTATCCAGGCTCCAGACTTACCCTTGAGATGAACTTGGGATCTGTCGTTTATTCCTAGAGGAGCACTTTAGTTTCTGTGTGGATTCTGTTGAGATCATGATACTGTCCTCATACAAGGGAGTGTGAGTACCACACCGGGCCAGCCACGCAGAGACAACATGGGTCGGGAAATGTAGCGGGGAACGAGGTGTTGTCCCGAAGTCTGTTCCATACTAGGCAGCAGAGTCCCTGCTGTTCTTCCTTACCAGCCTCTACCTGATACACAGGGCAGTTCCTGTGATGTCTGTCTGTCTTCCTACAGGGCACCTACTCAGGACCTGCAACCTCCTGTCTTCCCTGTGCACATGAGGCATCAGAGCCAAGGGCACAGTCACAATGGGTAGATGGAGTGGCTCCACTAAAACATGTGGATCCCAGCTACTGTTTCTAGCCATCCTCCTGGGGAGAAAATGGCTCCCTTCCCAAGATGGATGAAGATTCTTGGGATACAATTGATTAGGTACCTCTAGTGTACCAATGGCACCGGGTCCCCTTCCCATCGTTTTTGAAGCCTTAGCCTAAGATTCCCCCCCCCACCTTCTGCATGTGATACTCACTCTAGAGACTAGAGTCAAAAGCATGCTTGCTGCTCTTCCATGCATGGCTCAGGTGTGGCTGCAGCTCAGACACACTTTCTGCCTGAGAAGCTGAGGAAGGAAGAGGGAGGGCTGTGAGCAGCTGCCTTTTGGAAAGTCTCACCCCTGGCTCCTTCAGGACACACTAGCTGAGCTCCCCTCACAGCCATAAACCTCTGAGCTCCTGTAGCTCAGTAATTTTTAAGCTTCCTGGTTTCCCTCTGTCAAGAGGTGGTGACTACTTCCTTAGGCACCAGTTTCATGCCAGGGCCAGGTGTTCTGTATTTGGGAACCGATCCCAGAAAGCACAACAGAGGAGGGAGGCCAGCCTGTGTGCTGTGGTGTACTCCAGCAGGCACCAGAAAAGAACTGCAGACCTCTAGGGACCTCAGCAGTGACTCATCGAGGACAAGGGATTTGGGACAGTTGTACAGGAATTTGCTATTGCCCTCCAGAGTGTTTAACTTCTGACATGTCCAGAACAGGTCAAAAGGTTCCCTCCCCCAGTGTGGTGAAAGATACAGAACTCACATACAGAGGCTATTGTGTAGAAATGGGCTAGATAGCCAAGGGGTGTGGGTGGGGAGATGGTCCATCCAATACTGGGACCTCTCAACATTGCTTCCTGGAGGCCATAGGATAGTTTGTCTCCATCCAAGCAAGCTTGTGTAGGACTTTTGCCAACTCCTACTCTTAACCCCACAGGGCAAGAGTAAGACCACTGTCACAGTTTTGAGCCAAATTTGAAGCAAGCTTAATTAACCTCTGGCCAGTGTAGGCTGACTTTTCTGTCCTGCCAGCCAGCTCCCAAATAATCACAGAGAGACTGCTTATTAATCATGAAACCTTGGCTGATAGCTTAGGTTTAGCCAGCTCTTATAAGTTAAATTAACCCACTTCTATTCATCTATGTGCTGTCCTGAGGTTCGTTTACCTCATCTATGTATTGCCCACCCTTCTCGCTGTGTCTGGTGGTGTCTCCTTATGACTCCACCCTTCTTCCCAGCATTCTCTCCACCCTGAGAATCCTGCCTCGCTATTGGCCAGTCAGCTTCTTATTAAACCAATTAGAGTGACACATATTCACAGTGTACAAAAGGATTATTCCACAACAGGCCAGAATGATGGAACTCTGACCAGGTCCTTTCCTGGGTTCCCAGAAAATAGCAATGAGTCACATTTTGCAGAGGCTTAAAAAAGTAGCCCCATAAGGCCACTGTATTTCCCATCAGGTCCAATCAGGAACAAGCGTATATCCTGATATATTTCCTGTCTGCATACGTCACCCCTACAGGTGATCAAGCACATCAGGTGTAGCTGGGTCAAACAAACTTGTTTAGGGGAATGAAAACATGTGGCTTGTTATCCCCCACAAACAATAGCCTCCAGCATTTCAATAGCCATCTGTCCTTGGGCAAGGGACTTACAGGTTAGAGGCATTTTGTTTCATGGATCTCTTAGGCACAGTAATTAAAATTAAATTAATTAAAATTAAAACACTGTTGGCTCCCACACTAGAACCACTTACAAAAAGTACTTTCAGCTTCTCTGCAGCTGTGGTAAATGTTCCTGCTTTCTGGTATAAACCCCAAGGGAAAAGAGAGCAATCAGGACCTGAGGTGGGTTTTTTGTTGTTGTTGTTTTAAAGGAAAGGTTTTTATTTATTTATTTATTTATTCGTTCGTTCGTTTGTTTGTTTATTTATTTATTATGTATCCCTGCAGGCCAGAAGAGGGCACCAGATCTCATTACAGATGGTTGTGAGCCACCATGTGGTTGCTGGAAATTGAACTCAGGACCTCTGGAAGAGTAGCCGGTGTTCTTAACCACTGAGCCATCTCTCCAGCCCGTTGTTGTTGTTTTGTTTTGTTTTATTTTGTTTTTCTTCTGGTGAGAACTGGCTATTATGCCCAGATCATGACCCCAAGGAGACCATCGAAGACCGTGGATATCCAGAATGCAACAGCAAAGTTTATTTTGTTTAAGTTTACAAGTCTAGATAGGGAACTCATTCCTACACCCAATACAGTGAGGCAGAGAGGAGTTGCTCTTTCATTGTATGGCTAGCTGATCCATGTCTGGATCAGTGGCCTTACTGAGGTCCAGTATGTGTTGATATTGGTGGCCCATGTTACCACCAAAGGCCAGGCAGATGTCTGTGGTCTATACAGCAGCCTAAAGCCATGTTGGTGTCCATGGTCCCTGCTGCATTGGAGGGCCTTGTCTGGGTCTATGGCCTTACTGCAACTTGGAGCCCTGCTCATGTTCTGTTCTGATGCCAGAAACCATATGTAAGCCTCTGATCTACATTCCCTAAAGAGCAAATAAGCTACTTTGGCAGTGATATCCATGATTACAGATTCATAGTGAGATGAAGGACATGGAGGACTTCTGTGACAACACCTACCTGCACCCCAACCATCCCCCCCCCAATAGTAACAGCCTAAACAGGAAGTCATGGAAGGGAACTCTTTTTTTTTTTTTTGAATGCCGAATGCCATTTATTGAAGGAGGGAGGAGGTCTTAAATACAGGCTTACAGCACAATGGGAGAACCCCGGAGGGCAGAAGTTCGATATTGATGTTTTACAATCTTGCATCTAAGCTGTTAACATCCAATATGCAGGATACACAGACAAGGAACTTCTCTTAAGCATTCAGGAGGGTGGAATCTCACAGGGAATTAGCATAGGGAGGATATCAAGGTCAAGGTCGGCAAGCAAGGCAACAGTTACCCAAAACCGGGGGCCAGGAACCTACAGGTCCCCCCTTTTTCTAAAAAATGAGCTTCTGACTTAGGTTGCATGGGACGTCAGCAGGTCACCTTACCCATATTAGAGACACCTGCCCAGGCCACACAGGTGCTCTGTCTTAGGTTGGTGAGCTCCCTCCAGGCTTTACCCATCTCTGAATACTCATTATCATACAGGCTTAATCATGTGTGAGCTGGAAGGGAACTCTTAAAAACTGTGATAGGATGCTGAAGTGTCTCTCTCCATGACAGATGGCTTCCAGCAGAGGGAGAGAGGGGAAGGACTAGCTCTGCTTAAGGGGCAGGCCACCAAGAGTTTGACCATGCTCCAGTGAGGATAGAGATAACACAAATTGGTTGTTGCTGTTGTGTTTTGCTGGTGTGGTGGTGGTCACAAGGGTGGGGGTTG
Source organism: Onychomys torridus (assembly GCF_903995425.1). Lineage (NCBI taxonomy): Eukaryota > Metazoa > Chordata > Mammalia > Rodentia > Cricetidae > Onychomys > Onychomys torridus. Next base: position 4,342,840 of record NC_050445.1, read on the forward strand.
GAACAGGAAAGGGAAGGGAATGTAATAGGGGTGTATGATGTGAAATCCTCAAAGAATCAATAAAAATATTATGTGGGGGGGAAAAGTTGTCTTTAAAAAAAATGTTGGGCTGGATGGAGAGATGGCTTAGAGGTTAAGATCATTGGCTGTTCTTCCAGAGGTCCTGAATTCAATTCCCATCAACCACATGGTGGCTCACAACCATTTATAATGAGATCTGGTGCCCTCTTTTGGCATGCAGGCATACATGCAGGCAGAACACTATACATAATAAATAAATCTTTTTTTAAAATGTTATGAAAGGCCTTTGATTTTTAAGGTTCAGGGACTAATAGAAAAATACTTCCAGCAGGGCATGGTGGCATATACCTTTAATCCCAGCACTTGGGAGGCAGAGGTAGGCAGATCTCTGAGGCCAGCCTGGTCTACAAAGTAAGTTCCAGGACAGCAAGGGCTAGCCAGAGAAACCCTGTCTTTGAAAAATAAATATAAAAATAAGTAAATAAAAAGAAAAGAAAAACACTTCCTCCAGGGGTTCAAGGAAGGAGAAAAATTGACCCCTCCAGGCTATATGTAATTTGTTCCCGCCTTCCCCGCCCCCCAAGCAGAGCATAGTGGCACAAACTTGTAAGTCTCAGCACTTGGGAGTCTGAGATAAGAGAATAAAAGTGCAAGGCCAGCCTGGGCTCCACCCTCTGCCAATCTTGTCTGGACATGGCCTTGTGGACACTTCCAGAGATATGTCTCCCTAATGTGCTAGGCCTTCCTTAATCTGGGCCTGGTTATGAGTTAGGCAGGCAGCCCTCAACAGGAAGCACAGCCTCCACAATTTTGATCCATGGCACTGTTATGCCCAGATCGAGGGGACCCTCAAAAGACCACCATGGAGACCAAATCCCACATGTAGAAGCAAAGAGCCTTTATTTCAAACTCCAGAGCTTAGTCCTTCTGTCTGTCTGACATAGCAGTGAGAGCAGAGGGCCCTGAGCCCAGGCTGGGTGGGATTTTTTTATCATTGGGGTGAGGAGATTTCCAGGGTTCAGGATCCTGATTGGCTGACAATTGTCTAGGGGTATCTTTAAAACAAAAATAGCTGTGTGCTAGACTCAAGGACATCTGCCCACCTTATCTAATGGTTGGAATGTTTGGGATGTGGGGTACATCCTCATCTCTGGGTGCTGTGGGATGCTGTGTATGTCAAATGTGTTGCTCTGATTGGTTAAAATAAATGAAGTGCTGATTGGCCAGTAGGCAGGACAAGAAGAAGGAGACTTGTGGGAAGTGGAAGGCTGGGTAGAGAGATACTGCCAGCCACCGCCAAGACAAGGAAGGAGTAAGGTAATGATAAGCCACGAGCCATGTGGCAAAGTATAGATTAATAAAAATGGGTTAATTTAAGATAGAAGAAGTAGATAACAAGAAGTCTGCCACGGCCATACAGTTTGTAAACAATGTAAGTTTCTGTGTGTTTACTTGGTTGATTCTGAGCCTCTATGGGCCTGGCAGGTGAGAGAGATTTGTCCTGACTGTGGGCCAGGCAGGAAAACTCTAACTACAAATGGCGCCCAATGTGTTGGCAAGAGTTTCCACCTAAAACCTGAGAAAAAAGATTCTAAAACGGAGCTAAAAACAACAGCTTCCTAATTGTCTCTCTCGAGTTAGCAGCAGCCTGCCAGTTTGAGCTACTATGGCGGGTTCCTAGCGTGTGTGTCTGACCTGCAGTGTGGTGGGAATGAGGAGTCTACAAACGGCACTTTACTCTGCTGCATGGTGGATTTAGCCTTTGCTAGTTTAAAAAAAAAAAGTTTCTGGGCTATGTACTGCTTTGATAGAACTGCTTCTAATGGTACACATGGCTCCAGACCCAGAGCTGGTGGTAAACTGTACCACTGCCACTTTGGGAAGCTGAGGTGTGCAGAGCCAGCAGCCACAGCAGTGTTTCAGTCTTACAAAGATGGATATTACACAGAGAATCTGGTTTATGTTGTCTTTGGGATTTTTAACTACAGAAAAAGATTTGATCATAAAAGCGGTTGAGTTAAACAAATATGTAAATTTTAAAGGTACCTTGACTTCAAAATTTGGATATAAGGATATGTTGCTTTGGAAAAGAGTCTCTGCTTTTGTTTCCACAGAAATCCAGAGGCTGTGGATTTGTTCCAGATTAAGATACATCAGGTTTGATCAGCCAAGACCACCTGAAAGGTCTCTGATAACACCATGGCCCAGATGATCCAACATCCAGAATGGTTTCAAGGCAACTGGCTCAGAGGTTTATCCTCACAGACTACTCCATAATCCTAAAATTTTCTTTATGTTCCCATAAGATACAGCGCCCCCCTCCAGCAGGAAGTAGTAAGAGAAACTATGCCCACATTCCCAAAATTATCAAGCTGGCTTTGGAGATGGAATTGGCTCACTCCTTCTCTAAACCCAGACATATTGCTAAAAGAAAAGGTTAAGAGATTCTTGTGTCCCAAATCAAAAGAACCCTCTGGTGTGGGACAGAGAGAAACCAATATTTTTACTTAAATCAGGTTGATTATAAATGTGATCTCTTTCTAAAGAAAAAAAAAGGGCATATGATATAGATATAATAGGATGAAAGGGTAGATTAATGAACTTACTTTTAAAGAACAACAACTTGTTTAAAATGTTTTACATTGGTATAGATTTTAGTCTATTCATACAAACCTAAAGTTAATTTTGTTATACTGTGTATATATTTCTACTCTTGTTTAAGGTATTATGTTTGTACAGCTCATTTAAAACTGTAATGGATAATTAAAAATAGATTAATAATTGTCATCTATGATAATCATACTTATAGCCATGTTAGTTAAGTCTTCTAGGTATACGTAGATATATTTCAGATACATAGGTAATCTTCAAATACTTCAAAGACATACAGAATATGGCACTTAAAATATTTTTTAAAAATTTAGACTTTCTGGACAGTGAGACATGTCTGCTCCTGGCAGCACCGATTTACTTCAGAGAGGAGGATGGGCACTGAAGACACTCTATATAGAGTTTATCTTCACCTTGGCAAAAATAGCCATTTGGGCAAGAAACTGTTCTTGCCTGGACTGCTTGATCAACTGGACATGCAGGACCCATAGGAAGGTGACCACTGAACTTTGCTTGACAAAATGGTCCTTCAGGTTCCTGCTTCACAGAGGAAACTGCCAGACATTCTATAGGACACTGAGAGAAGTGACCGAGAGACTCTAGCCCTGTGGGCTGAAGACAAATGCCCTAACTTTACAAAGGAACATTAGGTGACTGTCCAGGTTGCCAGCTGTCTCTGTCTACCCTACAAGACTCCCGAAAGTTGCTTGCATCCTTCTCCCAGTTCTCAGGTAATATTATATCCTTCTGAGGTCTTTGATGTAGTTGAAGACTAGAAAGGTATAATTTTCCTTAGTTATGGCAAAAGATAAGTTAGATATAAAACCTTAGACTCATAAATATAGGATAGATAGAATATTTTGTTTAATTTTGCCAAACAAATAGACTAGATATTTTAACTATAATTCTTGCTTGATAATTGTTTTGTTATATGTAATTTTACTATATAAAAGTTAAAACCTTCCTTTAAAAAAAAAAAAAAGAAAAGGGGAAGTGCTGTGGATGTTGCTCTGTATAAATAAAATGCTGTTTGGCCAATGGCCAGGCAGGAAGTATAGGCGAGACAAAAGAGAAGAGAATTCTGGGAGGTGGAAAGCTGGGGCAGAGAGACGCTGCCACCCACCGCCATGACAAGAAAGATGTAAGGTACTGGTAAGCCATGAGCCACATGGCAAAGTATAGATTAATAGAAATGGGCTAAATATAAGAGTAAGAGCTAGACAATGGTAGGCCTGAAGCTAATGGCCAAGCAGTTTCAATAATGTAAGTGTCTGTGTGTTTATTTTATAAGTGGGTTGTTAGACTAACCGGCAGGGCTTGGCGGGAGCTGGAGAGAAGGTCTCCAACTACACCTGGGTGGATCCCTGTGTGATATCAGCTTAAGGCTTTTCCTGGATCTGGGTGTTGCCTGCCAGTAAGCTTGTCACAGAAGCTGTGTCTAGGCCCCTAACCATGCCTGTCATGGCTGGGGTGTGGTCAAGCTGTTTTGGGGCCCCTCCACAGCACCTAGTTTTCAGTTGCTTCATGTGACCTCTCCATGGTGCTGACCATGGCTGTCTGCACAAACCATGCCCTCTTGTGCTGACCGATACCAGCCCTGCTTACCCACAGCACAAATTGGGCACAGACTTTTCAAAGCAAATGCTGTCTCCTTCCTGGTCACCAGGGCATCCCTCTACCTGCCAAAATTCCAATTCAATTGGAGCAGCACCATGGCAGAAGTTTTGTAAAGACAAGGTAAGTCCTGAGAGATCTGATAGGAAAGGACATCCTAAACTCCTCTGCCTTTCAAAGGCCACCTCTCTCCTTCTCTCTTAGGTCTCATGTAACCCAGGCTGGCCACAAACTTACTGTGAAGTCCAGATTGCCTTGAACTCAATCTTCTTGCCTCTACCTCCCAAAGTGCTGGGTGTCACAGCCAGTTACTCAATTCTATTTCAACAGAGCCTTGAATGAGTGGATCACACAATAAGCTCCTGTCTGGGCCTCCTTCCTCCGCAGCAGGGAGTCCCCATGCTCGGAATTGCCTGCGATGATCACAGCTGTGTTTGAAGACTTTGCTCACATGCCAGCTAAGAAGCCAACCTGAGATGATTGACATCTCTAGGAAGCCTCATCTCAGTTTTCTTGTTTGATTTCTGTACTGCTGAAGGTAAAGGCTGGATGTTACCCTGAGGGAAGGGACTTTCTCTTTCAAAGGAGACTCAGGCTGTGCAGCAAAAGATAAGACCACCGAAGTGAAGCTGATTCCGAGAGCCTAAGTGATATTGTATCATAGTGAGAGATGAGCCTAAGAAGCAGAGAGTAAGGTGTGTGTGTGTGTGTGTGTGTGTGTGTGTGTGTGTGTGTGTGTGTGAGAGAGAGAGAGAGAGAGAGAGAGAGAGAGAGGCAGTGTGTGAGTGTGTGAGTACGGGCATGTTGCATATGTGTGTGTGGCACATGCAAGTACATGAATGTGTGATGAATGTGTGCACATGAGAGGTCAGAGGAGAACACTGGGTGTCATCTGCCACCCCTCCCTTATTGCTTTGAGAATGGCTGCTCACTGAGCTGAAAGCTCACTGTTTTGGCTAGATTGGCTTGCCAACAAACTCCTAGGATCTACCCATCTCTGCCTCTCAAGCCTAGGGTTACAGTTACACAAGCCAGTCTCTGACGTTTTACTTGGTTTCTAGGGATTCGAACTCAGGTCTTCATACTTGCACAGAAAACATTCTTACTAACTAGGCTGTCTCCCAGTCCTAAGACAATAATTGTTTTGGTTCCAGAAAGAAAAAGAATGGCAAAAGCAGGGATGTCTCAGCAACAGGGACCCCACTTTACAAAGATAAGGTCAAGCTCCTGACAGAGATGCTAGTGGGTTTTGTCTTACTAGGAGTTGTGTGTGGAGAGCATGACCAATGGTCTCTGTGGGGAGAGAGAGAATCTAATTTGAAGGGAACTCAGTTGTAGGAAAGTAAAGCTTTCAAAAAGTGTTAGTGAACCCAAGCCTGGAGTTAGTCAGAATCTAAGAAATCAGGGGTAACATAGTATCCCCAAGGGACAGCAGTTGGGCAAAGAGTACCCTGAGCAGACAGCAGGTGGCCACAGAGCCTCTAGTGGGCAGAGTGGCCTGGAGGACTCAGGGGCCACGGTGAGGCACCAGGCAGGCTGAGAAGGTGCTGGGGTGCAACCTTGGAGGCCCTTCTGGGCTTGTGTGGCTGCTTGCTACATGGTGCTCTATGGCTCCCCCTGGTTCTAAGTCCCAGAGAAAGCCTTCCCTTATCACTTCCTGGTTCAGAAAAATCTTTCTTTGATTACAACAACCAGATGGGTGGGGCTCTCCAGCTCTCTGACCCCTTCACAGAGGCTTACTGCATGCCTGCTGGGGAACGTGACCGATGTTCTAATTAGTTGTTTTTTCAGAAGGATGCCAACCCCACAGGGAATGGGTCTAGACATGGCCATCCGGTCACCCATTCTTGCTGCTTCTGCTTTTGCAACTCAACAAAGAAGGACAAACAGGACCCGTGGAGAGATATTTAAGGTCACGGCCATTGGTCAGCTGACCAGAATGAGGATAGGTCAGGGGACAGACGTTGCTGCCAGGATGGGGGACAGAGACAGGGAAGAGAAGATGCTGGTCACTAGCAAGCTTGCCCAGCATGCCAGAGGCTTCCTTCCTACCTTCGACAGGACCTTGCATAGCCTAGGCTGGCTTTGAATTCACTATGTAGCGAAGGATGACCTTGAACTTCTGATCCTCCTCCTTATATGTCCAGAGTGCTGGAGTTGCAGGTGTGTGCCTTATATGGTTTACAAGACGCTGGGGATTGAATCCAGGGCTTTTGCATGCCAGTTGTGTGCTCTACCAAATGAAGTTGGGATGTGTTTTAACTGTTTGCAGTAAGAGAAAAACGGAGACACAACTTCACTACCAACCAGGAGAGAGCATGGAGCATCACTAAGCACCAGTGAAGCCCAGGTGCTTGTATAAACTATGAAAAAAGGAGATTATAACACATCTCCCTTTTAAGGAATTTATGAAAGAAGGAAACACAGCATGATGCTACCCTATGATGTCGACCTCATGATATCACCCTCACAATACCACTTATAGCAACGTTACCTTCCTGATGCCAGTCACATGACGCTACACCTCGAAATGTCACCCCTCAATGCTACCTCATGATGCCACCCTCACAGTGCTCCTCCCATGATGTCACCCTCAAATGCCACCCTCACACTACAACTCTAGAGATGTCACCCTCACAGTACCACCCCCGAAATGCCACCTGGTGCCAATTTAATGAGGATCTGATGACCTACGTGTCCTCTTCTACTCAGAAAGCTTCAGGCCACACAACTGGAGCTCTCCTCTCTGGGTTACATTCCAGGTCACTGGCCAGGTTCACTTTTAAGATATTTTCTGACGCTCTTGTCAAGAACCACATTTCAATCAGAAACAAAAGTGTGTTTGTAACCTTGAGAGCCACCTGAGCTGGAGACCAAGCTTTGAGTGGCAAAGGGCCCTTTTAAATGTATTTCAAATAGACTAGTTTAGCAACAAATTTTTGGTCCAATAATGACAAAGGCAGCCAAATGTTTCTCTTTGAAGTCTGGCTGGGAAAGTGCTGTGTGCTTCCTGATGAGTCCCCCCGTGGTTTATTAAAGTAATCAAGGCTTGTTATAGAAAATTCCAGCAAAGTGTGTTTTATTATCTTTCGCAGGGTGAACCAAACAAGGCATGTGGTGCCCATCTGTCTGCTCCGGGTGCAGGGACTTCCAGGGCGAGGGGAGGAGGGGACTCTCTCTGTCCCTTCTTGCTATGTAACCCTCTTGATGGGTAGACATGACGATGCACCATGAATTATTAATAGAAGAAGCTGTGAGGCCATAAATATTCAAAGGGGTACATCTGGCTTCCCCAATGCCTTATGTAAGGCAGAAAACACACATTTTCACTGAGGCAAACAACTTGTCAACCCCAAATCTCTCACTTGCCTGGTCCCAAACACTACAAGGAGAAAAAAAGAGTCTCTGACACATCCCATAAATGTCCAGCTGAGACACACCGGTGTGGGAGGGAGAACAGGATTCAGGCTGGAGAGACAAGAGCCAGCAATGTCACCGCGTCCCCCAGGGGATGTGAAGCTGTCTGCAGGGGCTCAACAGGGGGGCAATCTTCCCTCCCCCTGTAAGCAGCTTGTTCACACAGGTGCAGTATGACATTTAGGAACACTGTGTGAAACTGGAGAAGAGAGATAGAGAAGGGCAGCTCCCAGGGGAGTTTCAGCATGAGGAGCAGGCAGGGATTGGGGGCCCCTCAGGACATTGGCAGAGTCACAGTACTGTGCTTCTGCCCATCACCCCCCACCCAGACCCAAAGATGGAGCATACAACATTTCTTCTGGTGCTAAGAAGCCCATTGGTATCTGTAGGTCTTTAAAACAGTGTGTGTGTGTGTGTGTGTGTGTGTGTGTGTGTGTGTGTGTGTGTGTGTGTGTGTGCAGGTGCTCCATGGGCCAAAAGAGGGCTTCAGATGCCCTGGAACTAGGAACATTACAGGCACTTGTGATTACAGGCCAACTGATTTGGGTGCTGGGAATTGAAACTGGGTCACCTGTAAGAGCAGCAAGTGAGCCAACAGATACTTTTAAGAAAAGATTTACTTATTTCTATTTTATATGTATGACTGTTTTGCCTAGTATATATGCACACTGAATGCATATAGGGACTGCAGAAGCCAGAAGAGGGCGTTCAATCCCCTTGGGTCTTTTTATTGTTGACAGATACAGAACTGTACATATTTGGGGTTACAATGTGCTCTTTCAAAATGTATAAATACACGTAGCTATATATAAGATGTGCAATGATGTCTTCAGGGTAATTAGCATAACTGTCATCTCAAATATTGACTCTTTGTGTTAAGAACATTCAAAATGTCCTTTTCTGACTGCTTTGAAAAATCCACATGCACATGAACCCCGGGCATCTCACACATTTGCTATGGACACGGGAGCTTACATTTTCAGCCTGTGGGTGGGAATATGTGCGGTTTATGTTTCTGTATTTGGGTTCTTCTGCTTGTTTGTTTTGAGACAGAGTCTCTCTACATAGATCTGGCTACCCTGGAACCAGATGGAGACCAGGCTGGCCTTGAACCCATGGCGTTCTGCCTTCCTCTGCCTCCAGAGTGCTGGGATTAAAGGCAGGCAACGTTATGCCCAGTCTGTGTCTGGCTTCTTGGATTCCCTCCAGCTCCACTCATGTTGCTGCTAATGACAGGATTTCTTTCATTCTCTATAGCCAAGTAGCATTTCTTTGTACATACATGTCGTGCTTTCCTTATCCACTCATCTACCAGTGAATTCTGGGTTCACTCCAGAGTTTGGCTATTGCAGAAAATCTTGAAATGGGCGTGGGAGTGCAGATGACATCCTGGTCCTCTTTCTGGCCCTGACACTGAGCAGCAGGCTTGCTGCTTTGGTGGGTGCTGCAGACTGCTGTGGGGTACATAGGCACTATGAGATTGCTGATTCTTCCAACACACAAACTCTCAATGGCCTTCCATTTCTGTGTGTCCTTGCCAAGGCCTTTCCCCAAGAGGGAATAGTCCTTCCTTCCTTCCTTCCTCCCTTCCTCCCTCCCTTCTTCCCTTCCTTCCTCCCTCTCTTCCTCCCTTCCTCTGTCCCCCCCTTCCTTTCTTCCTTCCTTTCTATGTAAGATAAATCTGTGGGGGTTTCTTAACTAGGTTTGCAGAATTCCTCCTCCTCCTCTTCTTCCTCTTTTTCTTCCTCTTTTTCTTCCTCCTCCTCCTCCTCCTCCTCCTCCTCCTCCTCCTCCTCCTCCTCTTCTTCTTCTTCTTCTTCTTCTTCTTCTTCTTCTTCTTCTTCTTCTTCTTCTTGTTTTTTCAAGACAGGGTTCCTCTGTGTAACCCTGGCTGTCCTGGAACTCACTCTGTAGATCAGACTGGCCTTGAACTAAAAGTGCCACTACAACTCTGTACAATACTTCTTAAACCAGCCATTTTGCCTGTGTCTTATAAAACCCTAGTTAGTCCCTAGAAGATGGCACATTACTGCAATGGTTCTACAGCCAAGCTCAGCCCACCCACACCCTCAAACAAGGGACAACCATGGAAGTGGGTGACTACAATGGGGAGGGAGTTGAATAAAGAGGCAGTGTGCTGTACTGTGGATTCAGTCACACAAGGAGGGTGAGAGCATTCCTTTCAGCATAGGAGTGGAGCAGAGGAGTCTGGAACACAAGGTGGATGAGCCGAGCAGTACTGCCCTGCAGAAATGGCACAGTTCCCAGGGATCAGTTACAGAGAAAACCCAGCAGCCACTTAGCTATAGTTATTTACACACTGTATTTGGCTAGAGCTCACTCAAACACTGCAATGTTCTTAAGAAAACAAGAAAGTGGGCGCTGGAAAGATGACTCCAAGGTTAAGAGCACTTGCTGTTTTTGCAGAGGACCCGGGTTCTGTCCCCAGTACCCACATGGAAGCAGAGCCAGAACAATAAGCTTTTGGGCCAGCCAGGCTAGGGTCCACAGAGCAGCAAAAACAACAGAGACTTTGCTTCAGCACGGTGGAAGGAGAGAACCAACTCCCCAGAGTTGTCCTCTGGATTCCACATGCACTCCATGACATGTGGAATGTCTGTGCCTGTACTCACACATGCCATATGCACTCAATAAGAAGCAATATTTAAAACATTGTGATCTAGCTGCCTTCAAAGCTTTGTAAAATGCTTTATTAGCATTAATTATGTATGTATAATAATGGGTTTTGTTATGCCATTTTCATATATGTATGTAATGTATTTTCGTAATATTCACCCCATCACCCTCTTAAGTCCCCCTCTTACTCCTGCTGAACCCCTTCTCTTCCCAACTAGCTCCCCTTCCACTTTTATGCCTTTTTTGTATGTGACCCAATGCATTCCATTAGGGTTGCTCACAGGAACATAGTTGAAGGGCTATTGTCAGGAGCATGGGCACCTTACCAGTGGATACACCACTAAGAAACTGTTTCCCTGGCAACCATTAACAGCGCATAGATCCTCAGGGAAGGGTAGGGCCTTGTGAACCCTTCCCACTAGCCTTTTTATTTTTAATTTTCAATTTTTGTAAGAGCCAAAGGTGGTAGATAGGAGGGAGGTGCTTGGCCCAAACTTTCCCCATCTGCCCCTATATGGCACTTCAACATGGGGCTGGAATTTCTACATGAAACCTAACAAAGCTTTAAAAATGATTTTAAACACAGAAAAATCAAGCCAAGAGCAATTTCTTAGTCTTATGTCGCTCACGCCTGCTGCGATACAGAGACCCATCTCCTGGCAACTGCCAGCACACCATGGGCTAAGCCACATGGCGGGGTCCCTCAGTCTCACACTAGGCATGGTACAGAGAGGCATCTCCCAGCTGCGTGCACAAGCACCAACTTTCCATGACTTTCCATGACTCTGCTTTCTCTGATAAGGAGGCACGGAGGCATTTTGTTGAGTGGCCATGCCTTGAGGACAGACTCATCTTCTCCTTGGGCACTGTGGAGACAGCAGGCTCTTAACAGATGCTGGGCACACACTGCTGAATACTCAGGAGCAGTGGGAATCCTTCTCTCCTCAGGAGCACCATGAGCAGTTTCTTCAGTGAGGAAGCTAGTTCGGAAGTTAGGTGTGGATGTCAGGTGGATGTCAGCATTTGAGAAGCCTGGGTCACAACTCGGGTGCTTCCCCAACACCTCCTGCACTTATAGTTCAAGCCCCCTTCCTCAGGTGGTGGTTCCTTTCACCAGCAGAGCCTCCCCCAGTGTGCAGGGTAGGGCATGAGCTGTGCCCGTCCAACCTCCGCCAGAGTCCACTAGGGGAGGGAGTCAGACAATCAGGAAAAGAACTGTCATACAGTGCATGGCTGCCCCCTTTCCTGCACCGTGCTCAGGGTATAGAAACCTCCATTCTGCAGCTGCAATCTTCTGCAGCTGCAATCGTGGGGCTCAGTCCCAGCCATCTGACCTCTCATGACCTGGAGGACTGTAGTGAGGTACAGGTACCTGGCTCTGTTCTTTGGTATGATTTCAACTGGGAAAAAAAATAAAAAAATAAAAAGCTCAGGGACTGGAAAGATGTCTCAGCAGTTAGGAGCATTTACTGCTCTTGCAGAGGACCTGGGTTTAGTTCCTCAAACCCACATGGCTTCTTTGGAAGCATCTCTTCAGACTTTCTGTTCGTTGTTAAATCATGTTGTTTGGTTTGCCATTCAGCTATAACATTTCTTCACATGTTCTGGAGACCACGTTATTTTTTCTCCCCCTCCTCTCCCTCCTTCTTCCTCTTTGCCCCATTCTCTCCTCTCTTCTCTATAATCTCCACTTTCCTCTCCTTCAGAGGGAGCCATGTAGCCCAGGCTGGCCTTGACTGTAGCTGAGGATTTCTTTGAACTTATGATCCTCCATCCTTCACCCTTCCTTGGAAAGACCTGGTCTATGTGGTACCAGAGACTGGACCCGGGGCTCTGTGGATGCTATGTGAGGGCTCACCCACCCAAGCTGCATCTCCAGCTTCTCTTGTTTCCCTCTAAGAGTGTCAGAGCTTTACTTTTGGTATTTGGGGTGTCAGTTCATTTTCAGTTCAGTTTGTGTGCTGAGGTAGGAGCCTAGTTTCCTCCTTTACCTGTGGTGTCCAAGTCTCCCGACATGTTGGGGCATAGATTTTCATACCATTCTCGGGGAACCCTGAGCTCTCTATGTGGCAAGTCATTAGCAGTGAGCCTGAGCCCAGATGCTCTCCGACTGCTTATTTCAAAATGTGATCCCTTCCTTCCACATGTACCTGTCATTGTGATGCTACCCCACCAAAGGGTCCTCACCAGAGCCTGGCTAATGCTGGCATCATGCCTTCAAGCCCCTAGACCCACCTGTGAGCTAAACAAACCTCTTTTCTCCATAAAGTTAGCTTGCCTCAGACATTTCATTATGGTAATGCAAAATGAATTACTATATGTATGTTGTGTTTGGTGGTACCCAAAAGAAGTCTGGTAACAGAGCAGGGGACACAAGGATCCCTTTCCTCTGCCTGCTACTTGCTCTGAGGAAGGACAAACAGCTTGGATGTGAGAATCAGGATGAAGACGTGGACTATCTGTCTCTGTGCAGAGGTGGCCCAGGAAAGCCACCAGGGACAGCAGCTGGACTACAGTGAGTGGCTTTTCCTTGTCTACTCATTACACCCAACTTTCAATAAGACAGCAAAGGGGCATGCTGCCCCCATCTGCTCTGTGTGTCCTGAGGTCACTGTGAGCCTTGGACCCATACCCCAATTCTTGCCCAGCATCAAGTTTCAGGGCTGCAGCTGAGTTTAAAACTGTGTCTGCTGCCAGGACTGCCCCCCCAAGACCAGTCTATTTTTCACTTTTCACTGGAGAATCTTACCTCACCCTGCAACATTAAGTGACAAGATCATTTACTCCTTTGCCAGTCCAGGACACTGTGACATTTCTAGGAGCTACTGCTCAATCCTGAGGGAGCAATTAAAATTCCAGCAGGGATCCATTGGGGCTGAACAAGGGAAAGGTGTTGTCCTCCATCTGGGTGCGGGCTGTCAGGAGGTCTGGGATAGGCTTGCCTCAATAGCTTCCTTGTAGCTGGATTTCACGAGCGTGGTTCCTGTGTGAAGATGCTAATGGATTCAGGGTAGGGACATTTTCAATACAGTGAGGAGTGCCCATCAATGAGGGGACACTAGGACCAGCATTAGAATGACAGCCTCTTGGGTTTTGCCTGGAAACCCTAGCTTCCTGAGTCAAGAGGGGGGCTTGGAACAGTGGGGAGCCTGGTACATTCTCACCCTCATTTGCCTCTGAAGTCACATCTAGACTTTACGGTCAGATTCACTACCAAAAGTAGCTATGAGACAGAAAAGACTCAACTTGGGTTATATTCAGCAATGCTAAAGCCACCCTCCAGGTACATCTCCACCCCTTGGTGCTGCAGAGTCCACTCAGGTCTGGTTGGTTGATACAGAGGCGCTGTGGGAACACACCAGTGTGCGTCTAGGAGGAAGTGGACTTGTCTCCTGAGCCTCCCATAAATGACTTCTAATAAGCCGTCCCCCGGGCCTCAAAGCTGCACGGTCCCCTCCTTAGCGCCTGAGCCTGGTTTGTCCCCTGCTCACAGATCAGAGCTGCCTGGCCCAGAATGACTCTGCTCCTCTTTGACTGAGAATTTATTTAATTATAATGACAGAATTTGACCAAGATCAGATTACAGTAAGAGACCACTGGTGCCTGAAGGGTTAGAGTATGGACACAAGTGGTTTCTTTTCGTTTGGTTTCTGTGTAATGTGTGTGTGTGTGTGTGTGTGTGTGTGTGTGTGTGTGTGTGTAGGTGCACTTTCCCATGAGGATGGGCAAGGGAGCCAGAGCTTGTTGAGTATCTTCCCCAATCAGTTCTCCAACTCATTTTTTAAAAATGTATTTATTTATTATGTATACAGTGTTCTGTCTGCATGTATCCCTGTAGGCCAGAAGAGGGCACCAGATCTCATTACAGATGGTTGTGAGCCACATGTGGTTGCTGGGAATTGAACTCATGACCTATGGAAGAGCAGCCAGTGCTCTTTACCTCTGAGCCATCTCTCCAGCCCCCAACTCATTTTTTAAAAACCTGTGTCTGTTGCCATTCTTTACACATTTCCATTACCTTTATTTATTGTGTGTATACACAGATATGACGTGCATGCCCAGGGGAGTCAGAGAACAACTTGCAGGAATCAGTTTTCTCTTACCATGTGGGATCCAGGATTCAAACCCAGGTCTTCAGGTTTGACAGCAAGCACCTTTGTCCAGTGAGCCATCTCACTAGTCCCTCATTTGAGACAGAGTCTCTCTTTGAACCCGGAGCCCACTGCTTTGACTAGGCTGGCCAACAAGCCCCAAGCTTGGATCTGCCTGTCTTTGCCCCCCAGCACAAGGGTTCCAGAAGTGCTGTCACACCTAGTTTTTATGTGGAAACTGGGGCCCCAAACTCAGGTCCTGTGCTTCACTCATTGAGCTGTTCCCCAGCCCCTCACTTTTAAACAACCTTTTTATTCCAGACCAGATTTAGCTTTGGAAAAAAAGTTGCAGAGATAGTACAGAGTTCCTGATTGCACCATCCATCATTTCTCCTATCTTAGCACCCCATATCAGTGTGTTCTACCCCAGTTACTGGACTCATGTGACTTGTTACCAACTAACGTCCATACTTTATTCTTTTTTAATTAAGTTTTTGAATTGTTGTACCCATTTTGAGAAACCCCCAGAGACCACCAAAGAGCCAGTTTCTAATTCAAACACATAAGGGTCCTTTTATTGTCAGGTTCAAACCTGGGCCACTGCATGGCAGATGGAGGGAAATGTGGTAGTGGTGGAGGGCCCAGAGGTAGAGAGTTTTTACACGGAAAAACTGCAAGCTGGGAATTACATGCTTTGGCATCCTGGGATTGGGTAGAAGGGCTATGGGACAAGGTGATTTTTTTGAAACTATTTGTCTAGACTTTTGGCACAAAACCATATTTGAAACTATTGGGTTGGACTTTTGGCAGGGAACCACAACTTGCTGAGCAGGATTATCGGGACTGCTCAGCAAGATTATCTGGATATCTTCAAGGGCCATAAACCACAGACAGGATGTCTGCAGGAGCATACTGCTGGCTGTATTTCTCCTTTAGAATGAGCACAAGCTGATCTTCTAGGTGACAGATACCAGGCAGCACAGTGAAGAGGACCGGCTCTCCTTCGGAGTCTTCGTCACACTTCTATTACTATGATAAACCCCGTGACCAACGCAACTTATGAAAGAAAGAGTTTATTTGGATTTATGATTCCAGAGGCCTAAAAGCCCACCACCGTCTAAGTAGGGAGGCGGTGAGATGGCAGGAGCAGCTGCTGAGAATTCACATCTTGAACTACAAACACACAGTAGAGAGAGAGAGACCAAGAGAGTCCAGGGAAGGCAAGGTCTTAAGTGCTCAACACTCTGCCCCAGTGGCATTCTCCTCCTCCTCCTCCTCTCCTCCTCCTCCTCCTCCTCCTCCTCCTCCTCCTCCTCCTCCTCCTCCTCCCCCTCCTCCCCTCCTCCTCCTCCTCCTCCTCCTCCTCCTCCTCCTCCTCTCCTCCTCCTCCTCCTTGTTTTTGTTTTTTTTCCGAGACAGGGTTTCTCTGTAGCTTTGGAGCCTTTCCTGGAACTGCTTTGTAGACTAGGCTGGCCTCGAACTCACAGAGATTCACCTGCCTCTGCCTCCGGAGTGCTGGGATTACAGGCGTGCGCCACCACCGCCCGGCCATCCTTCTTCTAACAAGACTACATGTCCTAAAACTACCCAAATGGCACCACCAACTGTGAAACAAGTATTTACATGTCCAAGACTGGGAGTGGCATTTATCATTCAAACCATCACACCCAGACAAGAGAGGAGTTTGTGGGTGTCTATGGCCTTCCCAGTGATCACCTGGGTGCTATCCTGTAGGGGGCAGGGAGGCAGGACTCACCAGAGAATCCTGCAGCTCAGGAACTAATTCTCCACAACTCCCTCTTAGTAACAAAATGTAAGCGAAGCAGTGGTCAGACAGGGTTTGGAACATCTGCCCCGCCCTCCCCCAGATCACCGCTAGGGGAAAAATGGACTTCAGGATGGGAGGGCACTTGCAGTCCTGTGGAGCGTCATCATTTGGTAAGGATGCCAACAGACACAGATGAATTTGGCATGTTTTGGAAAGTATGAAAGAAGCAGACTCCTCAGCCTAGTCAACAACCAAGGCATTGTCAGGGCCCTTGCTGGACCTCACAAGAGACACAGCCATCTGTGTGTGTGTCACTTGACCCCAAGAAGCTGTGTGAGCTAAAGTGTTTACTAAGGCCTTAAGACCCTGACTGGATGTTTGGTATGTGGTGACAGTCAATGCACTGAGCAATTGACTTCCTGCTGGCTTGAGACATCACCTTCCTGTTTGCTAAGTGTTTATCTCCCCCGGCCTGAGTGAAATATGGAGCCTTGCTGTAATTTTTTAATGCCTACTTCCCTGTATAATGCGGTCTCAAAACTTGCGTCATTGTATGTATTGTTTTGTTTAACTTTGTAAACTAAACCTGAGGAATGATGACCAGGTTTCCCAGGAAATAGACTCTGAGATGAAGATTTGCGTGTGGAAATGTATTAAGGTATACCCCTGGGACCAACATCTTTGGGGGCAGCAGGGTCAGGAAGCAAACCTCACTGCAGTGTGGAGAGGCCAGTCCTTCACTAGCATGCCCAAGTGACCTAAGCAGACAGTACCTTTGCATCCTCTGTTGGCCAGACATGGATGAGGGGTTGTCTTTAGGGTTACAGTGATGGCTAAAGAGTCATCTTGTTGAAACAGCACTTTCGTGCTAAGGGCAGTACTGAGGAGAGAAGCATTGGGTGACACTCCCAGAAGCTCCAAGACACTCCGGCCATGTCCTGCAGAGGGGCTCAGCAGCATCCGCATGACGGCATGTCTTCAGGCTCTGTTTCTCTGTCCCTTCTCACTCTTAGCCTTTCTGGCAGGTTACAATCCCGAAAGGCCTTGCCACATGAGTCCCCTTGGTTCTGGACACCTCAGCTTTCACAACTGTGAGAACACATGTCTGCTCATCACTAGTTACCTCATTTTTTTTACAGCAGCATGACACAGCCTAAGACAACTCCCATTGCCAGGACGGTCATGTACAAATGCAGCAGCAGCTGGCTTCCTTGTCTGCCTTGCAGTGGGAATACCCAGTTTGCATCGTTAAGCATGGTGCTGCATTGGAGCTGAGTTAAAAATAGTCTGCTGTCTTAGTTAGGGTTACTAGTGCTGTGATGAAACACCATGACCAAAGGCCCAAAAGCAACTTGGGGAGGAGAGGGTTGATTTTGCTCACAGTTCCATATAACAGTTCATCATCAAAAACAGTGAGGGCAGGAACTCAAGCAGGGCAGGAACCTGGAGGCAGGGACTGATGCAGAGGCCATGGAGGAGTGCTGCTTACTGGCTTGCTCAGCCTGTTTTCTCATAGAACCTAGGGCCACCAGCCCAAGGTACCACTACCTACAATGGGCTGGGCCCTTCCACATTAATCACTAATTAAGAAAATGCTCTAATATCTGGGGATGGTGGTGTAAACCTTTAATCCTAACACTCGGAAGGCAGAGGCAAGCGGGTCTCGGAATTTGAGGCCAGCCTGGTCTACAGAGCAAGTTCCAAGATAGCCAGGACTACACAGAGAAACCCTGTCTTAAAAAACAAAAAGAAAAACAAACAAGAAAATGCCCTACAGGCTTGCCTACAGCCTGGTGTTATGGAAGCATTTTCCTAATTGAGGTTCCCTCCTCTTAGATGACTTTAGCTTATGTCAAGTTGACATAAAACCAGCCGGCACATCTGTTAACTAATTTTTAAAGCACTTTCTTTCGTATTTTATTTTTATTTACATGTATATGTCACCGTGGAGGTATGTGCATATGATTGCAGGTGCTCGTGGAGGCCAGAGGTGCTGGATCCCTCGGAGCTGGAGTTACAGGTGGCTGTGAGTCCCCTGATGAGGATGTTCGGAACTGAACTCTAGTCCTCTGCAAGAGCAGGACAAGATCTTTAACACTGAGTCATCTTTCCAAGCCCATAGTCTGCTAATTCAAAATAATATCCATGATGGAATTATGGCTCCGTGATAGAGCACTTACCCAGCATTCACTAGTGTAGATGTAACCGGCTTGTTAAATAAGAAACACAGAACCAATTGCAGAGTTAAAAACCACAAGGTCAGAGCAAGAGCGGAAAACCTGACCCTTCACTGCTTCTGCTGCTCTTCCTCTCTGCAAGAGAGCTACCTCTCTGTGTCCTATCTTTTTTATAGATTTTCTGTTCTGTTTTCTCATTGGTTGTAAACCCAGCCACATGACCTCCTCGTCACTGCCTGTTTGTACAGACCTCCAGGTCTTCTATGGTTGCTATTGAAATTAAAGGCATGTGTCTGCCATGCTGGCTGTGTCCTTGAACACACAGAGGTCCGCCTAGCTCTGCCTCCCAAGTGCTGGGATTAAAGGCGTGCACCACTACCGCCCAGCTTCTGCTCTGGCTTGCTCTGACCTCAAGGCAACTTTATTAACATATAAATAAAATCACATTTCAATACAAATAAAATATCACTATACACTAGGTTCTGGGTTTGACTTCCACAACAACAACCACAAAAACAAACAAACAAACCTCCTGTGAGGCCTGCAGAGATGACTCAGCAGTTAAGAATACCTGCTGCTCTTGCAGAGGACTCCGGTCCAGGAACCAGTACCTACCTGGTGGCTCCTCATAGCCTGTAACTCCAGTTCCAGGGGATCTGACCTCTGAGGGCACTGGGTATGAGCGTGGTACACAGACATACATGCAGACAAAACACTCATACACATAAAATAAAATAAAATAAATAAATCTAAAAAGTAAAATTAAAAGCAAAATGCTGATAACCTTGATGACTAAGCAACAAGATGAATCTGAGTTATGTTTTTTGTTTGTTTGTTTGTTTGTTTGTTTTTTGTTTTTTGTTTTTCTTCCTCAGCCTTGCGCCAGCATCTCAAAGACACCCATAACATTTTAAAAGCACACAGAACTCAGGACTTCTGATGGACTGCTGTAATATCCCCAGTGATGACCTTGAGACAACCCACACAGTGACAGGGAGTCTGAGTGGTTGCTAGGCGCCGCATCTGATGACCTAACCCCATGTGGGTCCCTCACCTTCCTGTGGCTTACAGGTTTTTATCTTATGAAGGAGAACGTGTGGCTCACCAGATGCCTGCCTGGTGCTCATATGATATACAGAAGTAATAACTACTCCTTAAACACTCCTAAACTATTTATGCCAGTTGTCCCAGTGGGCACTGCCACCCTGATGGCTTATTCAATGACTTCTGCAAGCACATAAAAATGATATATATTTATAATTTGGGTGAAAGAACACGAGACAAAGGAGCACTAACGGGAGGGAACCCTGGAGGGTGATTTGTGTTTTGTTTTAATATTATGGGGCCATGACGTCACCATGTTGGTCCACGGACATGAAAGGACAGGGTTGGAGAAAGGGAGGAGAGGGCTGTGGCCACCCAGCAGGGACGGTCTCTGGATTTTGATGTAGGTCCCATCATGCCCTATATCTTTTCTGATACCCAGGTAGCCCATAATCTCAGTGGTGATGGGGTTTTGGAAAGGATTCTCACCTCCAGTCTATTTAACATATTAATGTTTGTTGGATAGGGAAGAATTGGGTGTGAGCCTTGACGCTCTCATCAAGAGGAGTGGGGTATGGGAGAGTGGTTAGCTCCCATTATTTTAAACACTGTGAGAGGCAGTCAGTCTCCAGCATCTCTAAGCCCCAGTATCCCTTTGCATAAATCTCACCGAATCCCAGTCTTCCCAAGCTCCAGTATCCCTGAGTCTCAGCATTCCTGAGCCCCAGCATCCTGGTGGCTTCTCCTCCTGGATTCAGATTCAAGCTTGGGGCCGGTATATCCATTGGTAGTCAGTCACATGCCTGTGCTGACTGCAAGAAGGCTAGAAAGGAACCAGAGGGATATTTGGTACCTGTAATAGAAGGCAACTCTGGGCCTTGTAAGGAGATAAATGAATCCCTGGGGTGGGACAGGTGTGGATTCTAGGAAGCCTGAAGTATGAGAAAGGTTCACCAAGGCTGGGAATCTGAACTGATAATTTCTGTATTCTCTCTTTGTGAGACACTTTCAATGGATAAAACCTAAGTTTATCCACGAGGCTTTGAAAGCAGCTGAAGTTGCCCCTCATGCGCAGAGTACAGAACCAGCCAAGTGGAAATAGCCCTGCAGACCTATACTTACCTGTAAGCATCACCCCAGGCCCCTAACAGTATCCAACTAAGTGCAATGCACAGAGGTAAAGTGTTTATTGTGAGCCCACTGTTTGTCCAACTGCTCCCTGGAAGCTTGGCAACATCCTCCAACTGCAGACTAATTCAAAGGCTGAAAAGATACTGGATGGGCTTTGTCTCACCGTCTTTGGGGCCAGAGAGAAGAGTGATTCCAGGACTGAAAAGCACTCACAGGCAGCTGTTCCCATCAATGGCTGTCTGGCTAGGGTGACCCTACTCTTAGGAGCCACAGCAGAGTGGGGTGTAGTCTCCCAAGATTAGCATTTAGCCAGCTATCAGGAGCAGAGAGCTAGGCTCACCCCACATGCAAAGGAGAGCAGCCCAGTCTTAACTAAATAATAAAGAGCCACATCCCAGGGCAGTGGGCAGGGACCGCCTTGCTTACAGTGCTGACAAAGGACCAAGTGCTGTACAGCCCCTCCCAGCCTCTGCCTGCCCTGCGGATGCTGGCAGTAGTATCCTCTGAGCATCTGGAGTTGAGGGTACCCAGGAAGAATCAAGGTTAGGGAAAAGACCCAGCTTCCAGCTTGCCCAGGGAAACCATTGTTTCCTTCCTTGCAAAGGATCGTCAGCATGCTACACAGCCTAGATGCCATGGTGGGGTGACACTCTGGGTATAAGGGAACTAGTGGCTTTCACATACTTCTGAAGTTATGCACAGTGAGCTGTAACTTTTACATTTGGGGTAGTGGTGGAAAATAACAGACAATTAACAAATTTTCCTGGAACTTATAAGAATTCTGGTATTTTCCACCATGCTCTAGTCCATATTTTGAAATTTATTTTTTATATTGTGTGTATGTGTGTACCACAGCACACTTGTGGGAGTCCAAGAGAATGTGAGGGAGTAAGTTCTCTCCTTCCATGTGAGTTTCAGGGATTGAACTTGGGTCATCAGTGGGAAGTGCTTTTACCTCCTGGGTCTTCCATCTGATTGTCCTTCCATTTGTGAACACGTTGCCCTCACCTCAGTACACATGTGGATGGAGTGACAGGGGCTGGTGGCATTCCAGGGCTCCCCCATCTTCACAAAGGGCTTCTATAGGCTCCAAGTACTTCATGTGGAGATACTAAGACCTTCCAAAATTCTTGAGCTGGGGAGGGAGTGTTTTACATTCTGATTTGTTAATTCCCTCATGAACATAAAAGCAACAGACTTCACCATCAGATATTTGGAAGATTTTTCAGAAAGATCAGTAGGTGTCACCTGTTAATTCTCTCTCTAGAAGAATCTACCCTACCCAGAGAGGTCCACTCCATGTCCTCCTCCTCTGCTGACATCACACGTTGTAAGCATTTTCTCGTAATGTCCTTTAGAAATAAGGTCTTACGTATTTGCACACTGTGGTACCATTTAGATAGAATCACACCTCTTAGCCCTTTTGTTTGGAGACAATGAAATGCTTTCTTCTGCAAACAACCCCAAAATGAAGATTTCATTACACAAAGATCTAGCAATATTCATTTTCCTTGAATATGTGATCAGAAGACAAAATTACTAGATAAAAGAATAGCTATTTTTAAAATTATTTTTTAATTTGGGGAAGGGAAAAATAATTAAATAAAAGATACATTGGGACTTGGGAGATAGCTCAGTGGGCAAAGAAAGACCTTGCCACGCAGGTGTGAGGAACTGAATTTGAGTCCTCAGAATTCACATAAAATGTAGACGCTGTAGTACGTCTATAACCCAGTGTCCCACAGCAGGACAGAAGGCACTCTACCAACTGAGCTGCATCCTTACCACTGATAGCCTATCATTTATGCCTTATTCTCTTTGTTAGACTCAAGTAGGTATGTATGCCTGGCCATCCTCAAGGATACAGAATGATACAAGCTGTGGATTCCAGGGTACAGTGTCATTGGGGGCAGCCTTAACCTGTAGCATGTGACCCCCTGATTAAGACATTTTTGTTGCTCTTGGAAGGCATCCTCCCTGCAGCCCAGACCAAGCATCTCACATGCCAAGCTATTGACTTACTCTGTTTCTGAGATATTGGCTTTTTTTTTTCCAAAAGAAACTGAATTTGAGATAAACAGGGCTTTGAGTACACAGCCCTTTGGGGTTTTGGGGTTGAACTTTACCTTTAGAGTTTTAAAAGAGAAATGAGCTCTGAGAACATAGACCAGCTTTGGCTCCATTCTAACATAACATTGATTCTGTGACGTATAAATTGCTGGAGTCAAACCTTTTCAACTCCTAGGCTTAAAGACTAGACAACTGTGAGTGCTTTGAAGCATCAGTTCTACTCAGCCGAGAAGGCCTGTGGTTACTAGATGCTCAGACTGCTGCTGGTGTCCCTGGAAGGAAACAGATTCTGCCCAACAAGTGCTTGTGTGGAGGGAGTGGGCTGGCCTGTTTTTCTGTGCAGGGGATGGTGGTGCATGAGCCTCTGAGTCTTTTTACAAAGTATATATGTGTGTCCACATGTGTGTGCATGCATATGGAGGTCAGAGGTCAGTGAGCAACATCAGATGATTGTCAGGTATATGCTATCCACTTTTTTTTTTTTTGGTCTGGAACTAACTAGTAGTTGAAGCTGAATGGCTAGCAAGGCCCAAGGACCTGCCTGCCTCTGCCTCCCCAGCTCTGGGAAAGGCTGTGGGAATCACCACATTTACCTTGCCAGCAGTCCCCAACTCATGATGGCTGCATTTTAATTTTTTCCCCAATTGTCTAATGGTATAAATATGCTATGCATTCTGTAGAAACTGTACTTCAAGTCTTGAGCTCCATTCTCCCCTGGGTGAGACAACTAGACCGCCACAGACTTTGGAAGGCATCAAACAAACAATGGACTTTATCACGAGACATGCTTTGTGTCTGATGGCACTGCCTGGCTGAGCCCTGGAAAGTAGGCTGTGCTGTGCTGCTGCGTTCAGCAGACACAGGCATTGAACATGAATGTTTGAGGTTTACGGTGGGCTTACTACAGTGGTTCCACAGTGAGTGCAGGAGCCCTTATAAAGAAATGGATTCGACACAGTTCTGATATCGCTAAGTTCTGCCTGCTGCCCTGAGCCCCTTTTGAACATGGATGTGTTCATGCTCCAGGGGTTGTGTGCAGATTCTAGCCCATCCTTTTTACTCTAGCAACCACAGCGTTATCTAACATTTCTGCACACCTACCTCAAAATGCTCTCTTGTTAGTCTGTGAGAACCAGCCACCAAGCAGTGAAAGCTAAGTCCCTCCACAAGGCCCTGGGATATCTCACATTCCAGCAGACACACATGGATGCCTTGACCCAGGTGAGCATAGATCATCAGTATCCTGTGTAGCTTTGCCTTGATGTACCTCGGCATCACTGTAATGAAACTGCTTAGGGGTGCTACTTAGACAGACTTTTTTTTGTCAGGTAGAGACCTGAAAAATGGGACACAAGGAGAAAGCAAGGGAACAAAGCCTGGCATGGGTGCTTAGAGCCCTTGTCTCCTGCTGTGTGTGCAGAAGCCATTCTGAGCAGAATGCTGCCTGCCTCCATGTCCTCCATGTACATAGTTGTGAACCCTGACCTTTCCCAAATGCCCTGACCTTTCTAGACAGTGTGTATTTTTCTTATGCAGTGAAGAACAAACAGCTTGGCTTGTCCTGGCTTTCCCTCAGGCTCATGTTGCTTAGCAGTGTGGGAGCAACCAATAAAGCACCATGAGAGGCTGCCAACAGGGCCAAGGCCACTGCCCAGCACCTGTTCCTTCTGGCAACCTCCAGGCTGACTGCAGGCTGCACACTCCAGGGTAGACTTAGCTGTTGCTCTGTCATCCACCAGCACAAGCTTGAGGTGGGACCTCACATCCCAGCGGATACACCTGGATGTCTCTGTCTCAGGTGAGTACAGACCAGCAGGTAAGCCCCATCCCAGATGCATCACTTGGCTTTCAGACAGAATAAAGTGTTTTGTGGTCTTTGGGTTGAAAGGGTCTTCTCCACTCTTGCTGACCTGAGACCCATCCTCAAGTACCCGACCTCCAGTCTTTGATAGACAGGATTCCTGTGGCAAAGTGAACTTGGTTGGTGCTCAAGCTTTAAGTTCCAGTTGCCTCCCCCACCTTTTTTAGTGATCTGTAGGTATTTCTACAATCTAGTTCATAGTCATTAATTCAAATAAAGCTACTTAATAAAGCGAGAGACTAAAGGTGATTTACGTTTACAGCAAGTGTTCCTGGTATCTGTAAACAAACTATCTACCCCTCTCCCCACCCCCACACATTTGCTTATATTACAGGTACATTATAGGGGTCAACTTGCCCATGGGATCAGTCTGCTCACGGATGATGCTAACACAGGGTACCAGAGTCACAGGAAGAGAGATGTCTGTGGCCTTATTAAAGCCGAAGACTCTGAGCCACTGAAGATACCTCCATCCTTGGACCCTTGGGCCAAGGAGAAACTTTTTTTAAAAAGGGTTAAAATGATTTCTAGCTTTATCAGAAATAATCTATTCATTTTAATGTGCATGGATGTTTTGCCTGAATGTGTCTGTGCACCATATCCATGCAATGCCCAGAGAGGTCAAAAGAGGGCTTCAGATCCTCTAGAACTGGAATTATGGATGGTTGTAAGAAATCATGTAGGTGCTGGGAAATGAACCCAGGTCTTCTGCAAGAGCAGCCAGTGCTCTTAACCACTGAGCCATCTCTCCAGTCCCCACACATCTTTAGTTCATTTTCTGCCATTTGCAGCCTGGATGTCTGATGTTGGGGGAGGGCTGACTCTTCAACAGGAAATACCCTCTGTCTTGTGAGAGATGGCTGCATCTATACATCCTTTGCACAGACAAGATGATGCCCGCCCCCCAGTAGCCGACTGTCTCTGCTTCCTCTTAGGGTCACAGGAACATCCTCAATTCTGTTCTCTGGCTCACTGGTCTCAGACTGGAATGTCTCTCTCAACAGCATCCTTTCCTCCGTGAAGAACATCAGTCCTTGAATTAGAGTCTCAGGCATTCTTGTCTCCTGGCTCCTCACAGCCCCTTGAGGTAGACCAGAAAGCTCTCCTAGACTCTGCTATAGCCATGGGCACACCCTCACTTTTTCCTTCAGAGGCAGGAGCCACTCTGAAGAGGATTCTGCTCACTTGCTGAAGAGAACTCCCTTCTGATTCCTCTTACCTTGCATTCTGAGCATCCTTCCTTGCTCCTCTGTTGCCACAAATCCCATGCCCCCTGCTCCACAGAGGTGCATGTACTAGCGAGCAAATGGATATTTTCTCTTTCAAGCATCAAGTGGCCCAGGAGAGCTCTTTCTCACCGCGCTCTGATGAGAATCTTAACCGGGATGTGAATCAGCCAGCATCAGTCTTACTCATTGTTTGGTCTGTCTCCTCCTTCCCTCACACTGATCCGGACTGAACTAGTCACGTCCACATCCATGTCCATGGTGGGCCTATCTTCCCCAAATTAGCAGTGACTTCCTTAGTGGGCAGAGAGCTGCACTTCTCATTTCCTTGAGCACTGACAGATGAAGCTGCAGTTTCTGAGGAAATGAAGCCATCAGCTCTCAGGTGCCCCTGACATCCTCAAATGTGTCTAGGCTGGAGAGTCACAGGCCTTCAATTTATTTCTGGGAATAATGGGCAAAATGCAAGCAATTATCTGTTGCGTTTGGGCCATGCTTTGGTGAAGGGGCAGAGAAGAGCGAGTCCTGCCCTTGGGTCATATCACGATTTCAAACCAGAGCCCAGTGAGAAATAACATAAGCTAAAAGCCTGGATTGGGCTGGGTGCTATCTGGGGTGCATCTCCATGAGCTGCTCTTAAACCCCTGTGGGTTATAATCGAGTGTACAATAATCGCACCAATTTCTAGGAAGCCGTGCAAGGCAAACCCAGAGTAGTTTTTTGTTTGTTTGTTTGTTTTTAGTTTTTTTGGTTGTTGTTGGTTTTGTTTTGTTTTGTTTTGTTTTGAGACAGGGTTTCTCTGTGTAGTTTTGGTGCCTGTCCTGGATCTCATTCTGTAGACCAGGCTGGCCTCGAACTCACCTGGCTCTGCCTCCCGAGTGCTGGGATTAAAGGCGTACCACCACCGCCCGGCTCAAACCCAGAGTAGGTGATGAACACTTTGAGCCTTGCTGGAACTTGCCTTCCTACCCAGAAGTCCATACACAGGCCTCGGCTGCTGGCCTTATGTCCAGGCCTCCAGTAATGAAGGCAGAAGAACGTAACCTAGGCTGCCAGCTGACATATCCAGAGGCATGTTATAGCGAGGTATCCAAGGGAGTCTGCTTAATGAGTACTAGGGAGTTTATTAGACTGTAAGTTGGGGGGAACAACTCACTAAACAGGCTAAGGCAAAATCGTCACAGAGTTCTGGAAGGCTGATGGTCGGTCCCACGCTGCTTCTGCTGCCTGAGTCAGTCCACACCGTCCAAGCCCACGAGGGAGAGAAGAGAGTGAGGGGTGTGTGCCTCTCATCCCAGGGGATGGTACGCCAAGGTCATAGGTGCAACAGGTACCCACCACATCATGTCCTGAAGGAGAGAGTATAGGCAAGGACTAGGCACATGCCAGGAAAGAAGAGGCACCAATCCTGGGAAAGACCTCAGCATGGCCAGGTGTGGAGGCAGCCAGGAGTCAACAGTATTATGCCTGTGGTCTGTCAGACCGGGAATACTCTAGCCTAAAAGATGTGGGGAAAGAGTCAGGAAGGAGGGCCAAGCTGATTTCCCAAAGTCATTGCAGAACACATCCCACCTGCCTTCAGCTTGGTGACCCCTCCCACTGCCTTTTCAGCTTCCTGTCAATCATCTGAGGCTTCAGACCATCCTGTAGGAAGAATCAATATTCTTACTAATTTGCACCAAATTAATTTTCACTATCCAACCAGTGCCATAAGGCTTAAGCCAATATTAAAAATATGGTAATTTTCTAGGTTAAGTGAATCCCAGACTCTTGGTTCCTGAGCAGAAGTCTCCAGGCAGGTGAATTTTAATAGTGAAGAAATAAGCAGACAGAGTGAAGGTGCTTGCCTTGGTCTGTTTTGCATTACTGTAACAGAACACCAGAGACTGGGCAATTTACAGCCACAAGATGTTTCTTAATAGGTCTATAGGTTGGAAAGTCCAAGAGTTTGGCACTAGCATCTGGCGAGGAGCTGCATGCTGTGTCATAACCCAGTGGAAGCCATCACATACTGAGAGAGAGTGCACACAGGACAGAGAGACTGGAGCTGACCTCGGCCTGGAATGGCAGCCTCTGCACACCCCTCAGGCAGAGTGTGTGTGTGTGTGTGTGTGTGTGTGTGTGTGTGTTCACATATGTGGAGGCCCAAGGATAAGGTCGGGAATCATCCTCGGTGGCTCATCTACCTTAGTCACTGAGGTAGTCTCTCAGTCGAACCCAGAGCTGGCTGACATTTGGTTTTGTATGCCAGCTTGCTCTACCTACAGAGACTGGAATTACAGGTAGGCTGCCATGCCCACCCAGCATT
The DNA here is from genome assembly GCF_903995425.1 of Onychomys torridus. Taxonomy (NCBI): domain Eukaryota; kingdom Metazoa; phylum Chordata; class Mammalia; order Rodentia; family Cricetidae; genus Onychomys; species Onychomys torridus. The sequence continues at coordinate 4,370,815 of NC_050445.1, forward strand.
TATATGGGTTTCCGGGGATCTGAATTCGAGTCTGCACATGTGCATGCCAAGCATTTTAATGACTGAGCCACCTTCCCAACCCAAGGGCTTAAAAAAGTCCCCAAAGGCAGCTACACACAATAGTGGAGTTTTGGAGGGAAGAGTGAACAGGGACAACGTTAAGATCACCTAGCGGCTCCCAACCCTGGGCTGCTAGAAATATCTGGCTAGCTGTCCCTGTTGGGAGCTGCTTGCAGGTGAAGACAATCTCACCAGGGCAGCTGAGACCAGACTCAGGTTCTCTGTGCCAAAGTGACCCACAGTGTACCACTCTGACTTAGTGGCATTGTATATGGGCTCACAGCTGGACTACCTGGCTTTCCAAAGTCCTGATTCTGTCTATCACAGTTCTAGGTAGCCACAGGCTCCTCAGAACCTCAAAAGTGAATGGGCTTCATTTTCCTGCTTGACGCCCTGTGTCACATCACATATCTCATGGAATCTGCCCTCTCTCTGAACTTCTGCCCTGGTTAGTAGCTCTGGTGTCTCCAGACCACACACTTCTTTGGCTCTCAACAATGGGCATCTTTGTGCCCCTTCTCAAGAAGAAAATGAGCCTGCATAGAAGTTGATGTCCCTATATGGCCAAAGCCACTGGAGTTAGCAGGTGCAGGTATGGAACCTCCAGGAGTCTAGGAGAGCTGATCCTTGAGGACCAGAGCCTTTGGACTGAGTCAGTGGCCGTGCACAGAGCTATCCTATGGTCCTGTATCTGCTGCTTGCCCTCTAGGTGACCTTGACCAAGATATTTCCTCTCTCTGAAACTTGGCTCTTCATCTGTATAATGCCAGCAGTAATAACAGAGCTTTCCATAAGATGGCTGAGAGGAAAATGCAGGTGAGGCTTGTGTTGTTGAACACACACACACACATACACACACACACACACACACACACACACACACACACACACACACACACACCTTTACTTGCTGAACCATTTTGCCAGTCACATCTTTTATGGCTTTGTTTGCTTGTTTGTTTCTGACTATTGACCAATCAACCCTCCCCCTCTGTCTAAGCCCCGAGACTACAGGTGTGCCCCACCATACCTAGCTGGTCCCTTCTTGTCTCTCTCTTGCCATCTCTCTAACTTCCTCTTATGACTTGAAGTCCCTTGTCAGATGCTGGTCATCAACCTTGGACTTCCTAATCTCCAGAACTGTGAGAAATAAATATGTTTTCTATGTAAGTTATCCAGCTTCTGGGAATTCTATTATAGTAACATAGACTGAACTAAGATTCAAGGTCACAGAACACATACAACATATAAATCAATTGCATTTTTATGTAGTAGCAAGAAAATATACAAGAAGGAATAAAACACTTCAAACCCCTATAAATAAATATAACTAAAATATGAAAAAAAAAACTTTTCCCCCAAACTGTGAAACATTACTGAAATTAAATAAGGCCTAAAAGTTAGAAAGTTGTTACAATGTACAGAGATGGAAAGATTCAACGTTATAAATACATCAAACCTCCTTTTTTTTTTTTTTGGCAGGGTTTCTGTGTAACAGCCCCGGCTGTCCTGGTGTGGTGGCACACACCTGCAATCTCAGCATTGGGGAGATGAGATGGGACGATCTCTGGGCTCACTGGCCAGCCAGCCTAGCTGAATCAGTGAGATCCAGACCAGTGAGAGATGCTGTCCTGAGGAGCAACACTCAAGGTGACCCTCGAGTGCACATGCACCTGCCATTACCAGCACACACTCGCACACATATACACACACACTGGTGAATTCCACTAAATTACTTGAAAAAGAAACCAAATACAAAAAGAGGCATCTCCTCTAACCTTTGTGGAGAAAGCAAATCGAGACAACACTCATCTGTGCTTCAGAAAGACGGAACAGTGGCCACTTAGGGCAGACACAGACAGCTTCTGAGAGGCCTGGTGTCTCCTGGGCTGGCTGTGCTGGCTCAGCCTGGGAGATCCCCTGAGATGTGAATCTATAATTGGCATGTTTTTCTGTTTGTGCTAGACTTCAATTAAGTTCAGCTAAATAAAAAGAAGGGGGGTCCACTGACTGAGATACTGGCTTGTTCTAAAGTAGAGCAAATTAGCAGGGAAAAGAACGGGGCGCTGGTGCTAAGGCTCAGGAGAGTGGGAGACAGGAGAAACAGAAGTCTGTAGGTTGAATGGATGAAGTGAGACACGTAATCCGTGAAGGAAAAGGGCGAGTCTGCACCCCAGTTGTCAATTACGGCTCTGCAATTACAGCTGGGAATGCCCCCCTCTCATTATGAATTTGCACCATGAAATCTCCCTTCCAGGAAATAGGGTGGGAAGTAAATTGGAATCATTTTTAGTTCTCATGAAGGTTCCAACCTCAAACAGAATAAAATGTCAAGTTTAATGATCCCTCCCAGCACTGAACTAGAAATCAATTTTTAACACGTTTATTTTGCCACAGCCAGGTCACCAGCAAATACTCAGTATATTCCTTGAAAGTGCAGCCCCAGCTCTGCCTGCTCTCCCTCATTTTCTGCACAAACTATACCAGACTGTTACAGAGAAAAACAACTACATCAATCAGGGGGAAAAAGCCTCACTGGAAATAAACTGAGAAATTAAAGTACAGATAATATGATTTCCCTCCTAGAGAAGAGTAAAGCTGGATTCCTCTGACACAGGAAAAGTTGAAATGTGAAGTTAACACCACAGAGATCATAGAAGAAATTTCAGAATATCTCTATGACCTCGAAAATGAGGAGGCACTTCAACAAAACCCTGAGACACACACACACACACTGTGTGTGTGCTTGATACGTCAAAACAAGGAATTCTATTGTTTGGAGGAAGTCATGGGCAAGGTGATCAGGAACAGAGCAGAGGATATCATCAACAGCCCCAAACTCATAGCTCCTGGAAACAAATGAGAAAAGGGCGGAGACCCCAGCAACAGCAACATCAATGGCTAAATGGTCAGTAGCTTGAAAGAAAGTCAACAAGCTGACTGCTGGAAAAGGGACTGGAGAGGACCAAATTCAGAGCCACTCAGGAGGCTGGGAACTGAAGCCACACAATTTAAAACATGTCTGTGGCCGGGCGGTGGTGGTACACGCCTGTAATCCCAGCACTCGGGAGGCAGAGGCAGGTGGATCTCTGTGAGTTCAAGGTCAGCCAGCCTGGTCTACAGAGCAAGATCCAGGACAGGCTCCAAAGCTACAAAGAAACCCTGTCTCGAAAAACCAAAAAAAAAAAAAAAAAGCCTGTGGTGATATTTTGTGTATGCTCTAACAAATAAAGCTTGCCTGAAGAGCAGAGGGCAAAGCCAGCCATTAGTTAGCCACAGAGGCCAGGCGGTGGTGGCTCACACCTTTAATCCCAGCACTAGGGAGGAGGAGACAGGAGGTGATATGGCCGGGTGGAGAAAGGAATACAAGTCGGGAGGAGACAGGAGCTCAGCTTTTTCAGCTGAGGAATCAGTGAGCTGAGACGTGGCTGTGGCTTGTTCCTTTGTCTCTCTGATCTTTCAGCTTTTATCCCAATATCTGGCTCCAGGTTTTTATTAAGACCAATTAGGACTCGTGCTACACATGCCAGACAGGTGCACCCTTGAGTGAGGGCCCTGTAGACTGCACCCAAGAGCAGCCTCTCAGAGCAATGCCGCACTGCCTGATAGAGACTGTCCTACTAGTTACTTTCCTTGTGGCTACAACAAAATACCTGAAAAAGGCAACTTCACCAAGGGGTTTGTTCTGCCTTATTTTTCAAGGGTGCAGTCCTTGGGGGCGGAGAGTGCTGGCATGGGCTTGTGGCAGCTGGTCACACTGCGTCCACAGTCAGAAAGCACAGGGAGGTGAATGCTGGAGCTCAGCTCACTTTCTCCTTTTAAATATTGACTTATTAAGATTTATTTTTTTTAATTGTGTGTGTGTGTGTTTGTATGTATGTGCATTTGTGTTTCAGTCTCATGGAGGGCAGGAATGTTGGATACCCCTTGGAGATAAAATTATAGGTAGTAGTGGGTCATCCAGCCAGGGTGATTGGAACTGAACTCAGGTCCTCTACAAGATCAGGAAGTGCTCTTAACCACTGAGCCAGCTCTCTGGCCCCTTACTTTTTTCTTTTTTCTTGTCAAATCAACACAACCTAGAGTTACCTAGGAAGAAGAACTCCAATTACCTAGAAGAATGTCTGTTGGGGAATTGTCATGTTAATCAAAATGGGAGGGCACAGCTCACCGAGTGGCACCATTCCCCACCAACCATTCCCAGGTAGTCCTGGGCTATATAAGAAAGCTAACAAAGTATAAGCCTTAGAGTGAGCAAACCAGTAAGCAGCATTCCTCCATGGTTACTGCCTCCAGGTTCCTGCCTTGAGTTCCTGCCCTGACTTCCTCAGTGAAGGACTAAGACCTGGACATTTAAGCCAAATAAGCCCTTTTCTTCCCAAGTTGCTTTTGGTCAGTGTTTATCACAGCAACAGCAAGGAAACCAGAACACACCTTGAAGAAAGAGATTCTTGGGGGAGGTGTGTCCTAGCCGCATGCTCTGCTTGGCAGTCTTTCCCGTTCTTCTGGAAGTTTCCTCGGGTTTAGCTCCCTGTGCATTCCCTGCACACTGTCTTGGTTCCTTTGCCTGGGGATGTGCTGATCCCATCTTCATTTTTAAGGATATTTTTTGACAACTATATATGAGTGTTTTGTCTTGGTTTCTCAGCCATTTCTTTGATGACATTTCCACACTATGTTTTGACCTCCACAGTGTCCAATAGGAAGTCAGTGTAAGTCAGTGTCCAACAGGAAGTCAGTGAGTATTTGAAGGACAGTGTCCCTGGGCAGTGCACCAGGAAAGAGAGCTAAATGTATACTGGAGCTGGCAGACCAGACACGTATAAGCTTCCCTCCCAGGGGTTAGCCATTTCTTCCAACATAGGCCTAACTGCTGCATGCTTGCCCCTGACCTGGTCACCTACACCACCTTCCTCCCCCCCTAACCCCCACCTATATAATTTCTTCCTCCAGACAGTTCTTAGGAACTGTCCATCTCCTCTATCCATCTGTCCCTAAGGATGGGTATTGGTGAAATTATTAAGGCCACTCCACGTAGTTAAAAGGGAGGTTTATTTTGTGGGGTAACTTACGTTGCAGGGTCTGGCAAAGGTATAGCGCAGTCTGGCGGTGTTCTCTGGAGAACTCTGCTCGGTCTACCTCCAGCGTCCAGCGTCCCTGAACCAAGAGAGCGACCTCCTCTTGATCCTCGGTCTTCCGCTCCCTCCTCTGCCCCGCCTTGTGGGCGTGATCATTATTGAAGCCTCAATGGGGGTTGGAACTTCCAGGCCAATGCTGGGATGGCTGTCCACTACAGATGGGCTGTTGGGACACCTCACTGATGTGGAATCAGGAAGGACCGACCCTCCCAGAGTCCTTGGCAGCCACTTTACCTGCTGAGATGTGGCCCCCCTGGTAAGTGACAGTGATATCTGATGCAATGGATGGGTTCACTGTGTCTATTGCTGAACAGGTCCCTGATCTATGACTTCAGAGAGATAAACAGAATTCTCAGTGTGGCTCAATTTCATTGTCATTTATATGAAATAACAATGAAATAGCATTTGATGTCATTCTGAGCACGTTCTTCTGGTCCCTGATTGGTTGTTCATCTTACTATTAAGATGAATAAAATGTCCCCAAAGAAATCAAAGAGAAACCAAACCAAACTATACCAGGACACTTTAATACGTCCCTCCATGGCTGATGTGTCGAACCCTCTGGACCAGGATCTGAGCCAATACTCTGTGTTGACTGCTGTACCTGGTATGAATTATCTTCTGCAAAGCAATACAGGCATGCTATATGGCCCAGAGAATCGCCACCATAAGGCCCTGATGTCAGACACCAGCCATGAGTTGACAGTTCACACCATTGTCTGAGACTGTGTTAGAATGACCACAGCACTCACGGAGCTAGTCTTTGTTTTGGAGACAAGTTCTTAACTACACAAGCCTTGGCTGGCTCCAACTCCTTATGTAGATCAGGCTGGTCTCAAACTGACAGAGATCCACCTGACTTTGCCACACTCAGCAGGAGTGCCTTATTCTCAAGTGTGAAGGTTTTTATTATAGTGAAAGGACCCAGAGTACAGCTGGACAAAAGAGTAGATGCAGAGGGCAGAATCCAAGTGGGCTCAAACATGGCACCCTGGCCATCCTCTGCCCACTCACAGTCCTGCCATCCACGGAGGGAAAAGTGACTTTGGGCACCATCATACACTGCCTGCATGGCAGGTCTGCAGGCTCTACCTCACCAGGTCATAGCTGACAAGACACATCCCAAAGTCCCAAGCAAGTGTGCACTCCACTGGTCAGACACAGGTAGGAGTGGGTGGTGTCTGGGCACATGCAGGCAGCCAAAGGCAAAGCATAATTCTCTAAGTCAGACCTCCACACCACACTGCTGCCATCTCCCTTAAGAGGGTATATGCATGAGTCTCAATATATCTATCTTGGGGTAACTCTAACTAAGCAAATGAAAGGATGCTATAATAAAAAAAAAAACTTTAAGACATTGAGGAAGACATCAGAAGATGGAAATATCTCCCATGCTCATAGATTGGTAGGACTGATAAAGTAAAAATGGCCATCCTACCAAAAGCAATCTACAGATTCAGTGCAACCCCCTATCAAAATCCAGGACAGTTCTTCACAGGACTTGAAAGGACAATTTTCAGTTTCATATGGAAGCACAAAAAAATCCCAGGATATCTAAAACAATACTGAATAATAAAAGAACTGCTGGAGGTATCACCATGCCTGATCTCAAATTGTACTACAGAGCTGTAGTAATAAAAAGAGCATGGTTGGCTTAAAAAAAAAAAAAAAACATGTTGATCAATAGAGTCAAATTAAAGACTCAGACTTAAGTCCACAGACTTATGGACACCTGATTTTTGATAAGGTAGCCAAGAACACACATTGTAAAAAGACAGCATCTTCAGCAAATGCTGCTGGTCACATTGGATGGCCACCACACAGAAGAATGCACATAGAACCATACTTATCACCCTCCACAAAACTCAACTCCAAATGGATCAAAGACCTCAACATAGAACCAGATACACAGGACCTGAGAGAAGAGAAAGTGGAGAACAGCCTTGAACTCCTCGGCACAGGAAAAGACTTTCTGAACAGAATACGGTTAGTGCAGGCACTAAGATCAGCAATTAATGAATGGGACCTCATTAAACTGAAAAGCTTCTGTATGGCAAAGGGCACCATCATTTGGACAAAGTGGCAGGCTAGAGAATGGGAAAAGATTTTTACCAACCACACATCTGTTAGAAGGCCAATATTAAGAATACACAATAACTCAAATGTGGGGTATAGATACAAATAAAGAATTCTCAAAAGATGAAACACAGATGGGTGAGAAACACTTAAAAAAATGTTCAACATCCTTGCTCAGTGAGGAAATGCAATCACAACTACTTTGAGATTTTATCTTACACCAGTCAGAAAGGCAAGATCAATAAAACAAGTGGCTTATACTGGTGAGGATGTAGAGTAAGGGGAACATTCATTTACTGCTGGTGGGAGTGCAAACTTGTACAGGCACTATGGAAATCAGTGTGGTGGTTCCCCAGGAAACTATAAGTAGATCTACCTCTCTTGGGCATATACCCAAAGGATGCTTCATCCTGCCACAGAGACACTTGCTCAACCATAGTAATTGCTGCTCTCTTCATAACAGGCAAGATTTGAAACAGCCTAGTGTCCACCGATGTAAGAATGGATAAAGAAAATGTGGCACACTTACACAATGAAGTATTATTCAGCTGTTAAAAAATGAAACCATGAAATTCACAGGTAAATGGACAGAGCTAAAAAAGAAATCATCCTGAGTGAAGTAACCCAGATCCCAGAAGACAAAGTATATATTCGCTTACATGTAGATGTTGGCTATTATGTCTTCAGCAAGCAGGCTACAGTCTGTGTAACTACAGAGGCTAGATGTAGAGTAAGGGGCTAGAGGGAGAGATGACCTCCCTAGGAAGGGGAAATAGAATAGATAGTTATGGATGGATAGAGAGGGTGGACAAGAGGATCTAATGGGGATGAGGAGGGGAGAGGGGAAGGGAGGAAATAAAGGGGGACAGTTAAAACTAAGGGCCATTTGAGGGTTGTATGGGAACCCAACATAGTAGAAGATTCTAGGCCAGGCAATGGTGGTGCACACCTTTAAACCCAGCACTTGGGAGGCAGGGGCAAGCGGATCTCTGTGAGTTCGAGGCCAGCCTGGGCTACAGAGTAAGTTCCAGGATAGGCTCCAAAACTACACAGAGAAACCCTGTCTCAAAAAAAAAAAAAAACTATATTTTTTTTCTCACATAATATATCCTGATTATGGTTTCCCTCCCTCTACTCCTCCTAGTTCCTCTCCTCTTCACCTCCCATCTGAATCCCCTCCCATTCTATCTCTCATTAGAAAACAGCCTTCTAAGGGACAATAATAAAATGTAACAAAATAAAATATAGTAAGATAAAACAAAAACTAACACATCAGACTTGGACAAGACAAACAAACAGAAGGAGAAGAGACAAGAGGAGGCACAAGACCCAGAAACCCACCTGTTCACACACTCAGGAGTCCCATAAAAACACTATCCTGGAAACTATACCATATACACAGAGGACCCGGTGCAGACCTGTGCAGACCTGTGCATGCTGCCTCAGTCTCTGTGAGTTCACATGAGCTTTGATCATGCTGATTCAGTGGGCTTTGTTTTCTTGGTGCTCTCCATTCCCTCTGACTCTTACACACTTCTGCCTCCTCTTCCACAGGGTTCCCTGATGGAGGCATTCCCTTAGGGCTGAGTGTTCCAAGTCTATCACTCCGCATAGTGTCTAGCTGTGGGGTCTCTTATTTGTTCCCAGCTGCTGCAGGAGGAAACTTCGCTGATGATGGCTGAGCAAGGCACTGATCTATGGGTATAGCAGAATGTCATTAGGAGTCATTTTATTGCTACTTTTTGTTTTGTTTTGGTTTTAGAACTACCGTATTTGGTTTTACCCTCGGTCTCTGGACTATCTAGTCTCTGTTTCTGGGTCATCCAAGCAGTGTGGGTTTCATTTCATGGAGTGGGGCTAAAATCCACCAGATATTGGTTGGTGACTCCCACAAGCTTTGTGCTACCATTGCCCTAGCATGTCTTGCAGGCAGGACACCATTGTAGATTAAAGGGTTTGGGAATGGCGTGGTGTTTAAGTTTCTCTTTTGGTAGTGAGCTGAGTACCATCCTGTACCAAAGGTGCTAGAACATAGGTGTGAAGGCTCTATGTAGGCTTCTCCATGTTCAATGAGTTGTTGCCTTTAGCAGTGGGGCCTTACTGCCTGCCAGTTTATAGAGAGCAACTTTTATCGTATTAACAGTCTGGGTTGTTTGAGGACTCCCATGGTACCCCTTCGGCCAACAACTCAATTAGCTTTAGCCCAATCCTGGTACTGGAAGCTTCCTTTGGTAATAAAAGATGGCCAGTTGGGACTCTGTCTCCCTCATTACTTGGCGATTTCACTTAGATTACCTTCTTTTCTTTTCTTCCCCCCAACCCCCAGAGGACCAAACCCAGGGCCTTGCACTTGCTAGGCAAGCACTCTACCACTGAGCTAAATCCCCAATCCCAAATCTTTTTTTTTTTTTTTTTTTTTTTTTTTGGTTTTTCAAGACAGGGTTTCTCTGTGTAGCTTTGCGCCTTTCCTGGATCTTGCTCCATAGACCAGGCTGGCCTCGAACTCACAAAGATCCGCCTGCCTCTGCTTCCCAAGTGCTGGGATTAAAGGCGCCACCACCCAGCAGATCACCTTCTTATGTATATATTTTAGGAAGCTTCTACTGTATTAGACTTCATTCTACCCTTAAAATGGCTTTTCATTTGAGCTGTCTCTTCCTGTATACCCTTCTCCCCTTGCCCTTCCCCTTAGACCCTCCTGTTCCAACCCTCCCCTTATCCATCCATAACTATCTATTCTAGTCCCCTCTCCTAACGAGATCTGTCTATACCACTAGCCCCTTACCCTGTACCTAACTTCTGTGGTTCTACGGATTGTATTAGGTATCATTGACTTAACAACTAATATCCACATATAAGTGAATACATACTAAATTTCTCTTTCTGGGTCTGGGTCACCTCATTCAGGATGATTTCTTTTCCTAATTCCATTCATTTACCTATAAATTTCATGATTTCATTTTTTAAAATTGTGTAAATGTACCTACCACCAAATGAGAGGGAAAAGGTAAACACAAAGTCAGCTACAAACCCCTTGATCTATAATTGTGACCTGCCTGGAAGATACACTGGTGTAATGGTGGCACAGAGCTTGTGGGGAAATGAGCCAATATCTGATTGTATTCAAGGCCTGCTCCATGAGATGGAACCCACCGCCAGCACCACTTAGTTGGCCAACCTGAGACTAGATAGGCCAGGGACCTAGGTAAATCCAAACACCACTGTTCTGCTAAAGGAACATAGCAATAAAATGAGCAGTGGTGGCACCTGCCTTTAATCCCAGCACTCAGGAGGCGGAGCCAGACAGATCTCTGAGTTCAAGGCCAGCCTGGTCAACAGAGCAAGTTCCAGGACAGCCAGGACTACAAAGAGAAATCTTGACTCAAAAACAAACAAACAAACTTCCTAACAACACTCTGCTATATTCATAGATCAGTGCCTTGTTCAGCCATCATCAGAGAGAGTGATAGACCTTGGAACATTCAGTCCTAAGTGGGATGTCTATATCAAATCCCTCCCCTCAGAGTTCAGGGGATCTTGAGGAAGTGCAGGTGGAAAGATGTTAAGAGCCAGAATAGACGGAGGACACCAGCAGGACTAACACACACATGAATTCATAGACACTGTGGCAGCAGGCGCAGTCTAAGTCAGGGGGGTCTTGGCACTGAGAGGGGAAGTGGGCCTGAGCCCCATCCCTTGCCCAGAAACTATCTCCAATTAATAACCACTCACAAAGGGAAAATTCTTTTTCTCCAATAGACTTCTGGGCTTTGTGTGTCTCTGTGTGTGAATGTGCATGTCTCTGTATCTATATGTGTTCCTTGTATTTTTTCTTTGGCTTTTTTCATCCTGGTAGTCTGTTTGGACTCATGTTTATTTACTTTATTTAATTCTATTTTGTTTTATATTACTTTTAAGTGCCCATTTCTATTCTAATGAGAGAGATAAAGGATGTGGATTTGGGTGGGTGGGTGGTGGAAGGATCTGGGAGGAGTTGGGGGAGGGGAGATCATAACCAGAATATATATAATGGAAAATGTATTTTCAATTAAAAATGTACTTAAGGAGAGCCAATGCACAGCTTGCCACCCTTTTGCTTTGGACAGTTTTCTAGTTGGTTCTTTTGTGCATAGAATTCATACAAAGATCATGGTGCAATAGAGTGCCCCAGCCAGGCCATAAGCTGCAGTACAACAAACCATCCCAGGGTAAGAGTCCTGGTACAAGAGCTGGCTCTCTGAACCAGCTATGCCAACATTGGCTCCGGAGTTTAGAATAAAGATTCAACAGAAAAGTAACCAGTTTCTTTCTAGGTTAAAGACACAAATGTACTTGGGCCTCTTAGCAGCCTTGTCCTTCCCAGAAGCCAGAGATGCCGGAAGTGTTTGGGGGTTCTGATCCCTGATTCCTGAATAACTTAGGGTTATCTTTTCACATGGGGGGATGTAGAGTAGCAATAAAGGTCCATTAAGAGAAAATTCCTAGTCAAGAGAACAGAATTTCTGGCCTTGGAAGAGACCTCATATTCCAGCTGGGCCAGTCAATCACCTCTCAGGAAGGAAGGACCACCCCTAGGAAGTTGGACTCAGGTCATGCTAAAGAGATAGGTAGAACAAGTATTTATTTTTTCCTCTTTAACAGCATGAAATTTGTTCCTTGTGGTAATTAACAAAAGACAGTGATCCAAGAATTATAGGTATGTGTGTAAACCCACCACCACATATGCATGTATGCAACCTGTCTTAGTTCCTTTTACCACTGATGTGATCAAATACCACAACAAAAACAAGAACAAGAATGCTATGCAGCAATGGTCAGTCTGTCCCACCAACCAGCAAGTAGGTCCCACCTGCCAACTGCAGGCACTCCCAACCCCAGGCCCATGTGGCCTCAACAGTCAGTATCTCATGTGCATGCATGCACAAGGATGGAATCCTCATCCCACAGGAATGTAGGCTTGCAATAACAACAGGTATCCCTCAACTCCATATGTAGCAGTGACCCTCGGGAAGAGCCAGTCCCACCCACACCTTGAAACTTTAGCTGCAGAGCTGTGGAAAGTGGGTGTCTTGCATAGGTTAAGCCACCAGGACACAATGGCAGCTGATCTGATGAACTGCTATCTTGGGATTGACAGAGAAGACTTAGCCTTCCAGGCAGTCTTTAGAGTAAAGTTATTATATATTATATCCCTGGATAACACCGCCTGCAGGTGTGTAACAAATAGACACTGAACACAACTGATCTCCCACTGCCCTTCTCCCCAGTTCCCTTCCCTCCCAAATCAGGGGATGATGCTCTGAGAAATGTTCACACCTGGTTTCAGGAAGGTAACCCGACCTGGGCAAGAGCCTACACTTCCAGGAGTGGTCACTAGGTGGCACCAGCACCCGGCAGAGCCACAGGTTCTCTGTGCAAGGCTGGGCTCTACTGAAGACAGTGAGGGAGTGTAATTCCAAGTCTGGTGAATTTAAATGACCAAAGAGTAAATTACATTTCCTTTATCTACTGCTATTGTTCTGGTAGGAATGCCAATCACTGTCATGGTTGTGAGTGTTGCGTCCTAACAGTGATGCATTCCAACTGTAAATTGTGCTGTGCTCTAATTGCAAAATACACACAGGATTTGAAAGACTAATACAAAAGGAACAATCGCTTATCCACCTTGATGTTGATCACGTTGGGAGTGTGATGTTCTAGTGCAGCCAGCTTGCTTTATTTCCTGTGGAAGGCCCTTCAGCTGACTTGAATCTGCTCCTGACATGTCAGCAGGTGTCCGCAGCAGAGTAGATGATGTCTGCCTCTTGGGTGGTTGTTCTATTTCCATGAGGATCTCTGTGGATTTGCCCTTGACCAGCAGACCCATTGATGATGGCATCCCATGGTTGCTCATCTGACTGACTATTTCACTGCCTAGGTCAACAAATCTCACACAGATCAGGTTAAGAGCATGTACTGATCTTCCAGAGGACTGAGTTCAGGTCCCAATACCTACGTCCTGTGGCTCAAAAACCACCCGGAACTCAAGCTCCAGGGCATCTGATGGCCACATGTGGTCTCTGTGGGCACCTGAACACATGTGGCATACACTCCACCCCAACACAGGGACATCATTCATCTATGCCTCAGTGCCACTATAGTGTGCCCTGTGAGGCTGTTCCTTGACCCCTCGGGGAACTGGATGCTATTGTCTGGGGTGTCCAGGACATCCCCTTAGCATGCTAGCTAGCATCAGGCCCTCCCTAGTTTCTGTACACGGATTCACATTCTCACCCCCTAAAGTAAGTGCTGTATATACCATACTTCTGAGAAACCAGCATGCAGACGAAATCTAGAGGACCAAGCCAAGTTCAGGAAATCATCTGCTATCAATTATTCCCTCCTTTTGTGAACTGAAGTTCCCGGAAAGAAAAAAGTCACACCCATAGACATTCAATCCGATGGTCATGATTGTGGGGTGTTAGGCTGCTTCAGATCCAGAGACAAATGTAGGGCTATCTTTAGCCTCTCTAATAGCCAGTGATAGCCCACCACTGTGTCTGACCTAACATCCTCATGGCCATTAGGTGAAACCTTTTGAAATGTGACCAACTCCTGGCTTCCAGCAACTGAAAGGCTGAGAACATCACCAGACAGCACCGAGTTCTGCGATGGAACTCTCTCTGTTGTTCTGTAACCAGCTACCTGCTGTTCCGGCTAACGCAACAGTGTTTGACTAGGACTTTCTTTGCTCTGTCCTAGAATCCACTGTGTTCCAGGGAGCACCATCATTTCTATTTTGCTCCAGAACAAACCATCTTGTTTGTTTGTTTCGTTTGTTTGTTTTTCGAGACAGGGTTTCTCTGTGTAGCTTTTGCGCCTTTCCTGGAACTTGCTCTGTAGACCAGGCTGGCCTCAAACTCACAGAGATCCACCTGCCTCTGCCTCCCGAGAGCTGGGATTAAAGGCGTGCGCCACCACCGCCCGGCACAAACCATCTTTTATTCTATTTAAAGTAAGGGCTGCGCTTTAATTTCAGAATCATATTAATTTCCAGAGAGGGAAATGAAAACAGATTGCTTCAGTGATACATGTCTAAAAAAAAAAAAAAAAAAAAACTTTGAAAATTGCATGAGACAGACTCATAAATGTGAAGTAAGGAAAATAAAACCCTGACAACACAGAAGTGAATGCAAGAGTTACAAGGCAGAAGTGGGAGGAGCCAAGTATGTACCCCTCCCCCACGACTCTCTCCCAGGGGGCAGGACATGCTTGGTGGCCCACAGCTGACCACAGAGCTCACTGTTACCTTCTGCATTGAGGCAGCCTCCTTTACTCATAGGGATTTGGAAGGGTCTGATACAGCAGCATTGAAACCAGCATAGTAGCTGGGACAGGGCCACTGTAGTGTTCCGTTTCTTGGGGTAACCCAAACAAACAAATCTGTTCACCCCAGACAAGGCCCCTCCAACACACCAAAGGAGCCCACCAGGGAAACTTAGTGGATCAATGATCCCATTGCCCTTATCTGCAGCAGCACAGGTAAGGGGTACAGTGTGGGGGTCTCCATACAGTCGCATCATGAAAGCCACACTCCCATCATGGATGACAACCCCATGGAAGCCACATTTTGGAGTCGAATTTTCAGCAAATCTTCTATGTCCTAGACACTCTAGCACTCCTAAGATCACTTGCAAAGGAAGGCAGGAGGGTGTCATGCAGGAACCCCGAGTGAAGATCCAGCAACCTCCTCCGCTCCTACTCCAGAGTGGTAACTGCCTATCCCATAATCATGGCTGTATTTGTCTGCTCATTTTGCTGCCATGGCTACTGGACCCAGGTTAGCTTTACTCCAAGTGTCATCTGGTTATACCTGGAAGAAAGAGTCATACCACAACATGTATAAACCTGTAGTCTCTGCTAGGTGGGGGAAGGGGGGTGCTGCTGGGGCAGAAGGATTGAGAGCACCAAACAAGCCATCCTGGGCTACATATCAAGAGCCTGTCTCAAATAAAAACAACAACAACAACAACAATAACAAAATAAGGGACTGAGGCCCTAGGTGCACACCTGTAGTCCCAGCTACTTGGACAGCTGAGACAGCAAGATCATTTGAGCCCAGCAATTGGAGGCCAGCCTGGGTAGCATAGGGAAACCCTATCTCAATCAATCAACTTGAGTGAATGAACCCTCCTGGGTATGACAAGTCTGAGCCATGACTGAGAAGGCCAATGATAGACCTCCTCCCACTTATGCCACATAAGGAGATGCCTTCCTCCCAGACAGACGCTACCCTGGATGAGAAGATTGGGGCTCAGGCCATAGACCGGTACTCAGAAGCTTAGAATGTTCTGTGCGCCACAATCCATCTACTTCTCTCATCTAGTGGGGCCCCAGAACTCTGTGGGGAGGTGGCACCATCCTGGATACAGGCAACACGAGGTGGGGGCGGGGTGAATGCTTCCCTTCATCATTCTCAGATGAATCAGCACTGGACACTGTTGAAACAGCACAGAGGCTGCATTAGTAACATTCCTGTTGCTGTGATAAAACCCATGACCAAAAGCAACTTGGCAAGAAAGTGTTTATTTTGGCTTATGGTTCCCGAGGGAGAAGAGTCCACCATGGCAGGAAGCTAAGAGCTCATACCTTCAAATGCAGAGAGAGTATAATCTCAAAGCCCACCTCCAGTGGCACACTTCTTCCAGCAAGGCCACACCACCTAAACCTCCCCCAACAGCACCATGAACCAGGCACCAAGTGTTCAAACCACCCCAAGGATAAACTGCATTTGTTCACGGAAAAGCAAATAGGTCCCTGAGATAGCCGTACAAAATGCCTAGTGTTTGCCTTCTTCTGAGCTACCTGGTGCAGACCCAGAGCCCATCAGTCACTCTGGCATCCGGAAGTGCTGTCTGTGAACTGCCAAGCTCACATATGGCACCTCATCCGATCCACGGAGGCCCTCAGGCAAGGAGATGAAGCTGCCTTTGTTTACCTTCTCTGCCCCATGGGTCTAGGGTAAGAGACTAGGGGTGGGGAGGTATTGGTTTAAATATTAAGGCCACTCCACGTAGTTAAAAGGGAGGTTTATTTTATGGGATAACTTACAAGTGAAGGGATAGGTAACAGGGTCCAGGAAAGGTGTAGCGTAATCTGGCGGTGATCTCTGGAGAACTCTGCTCGGTCTACCTCCAGCGTCCAGGATCCAGGAACCAAGAGAGCCGGCCCATCTGGATCTCAGGTCTTCAGGGGTCCTCTCTCGGCCCACCTTGTACCGAAGCCTCAAAGGGGGTGGTATTTCCAGGTCAAAGCTGGACTGGCCACCCACTACAGGGAGGAGGCTGTGCTTGAATCTGGCAGTTGTTTGACAAGCCCCAACACCCTGATGGAGAACGGGACAGTGGGGATATTCTGACCACCACAGAGCCTGGGGAGGGCACAGCACCCACAGTCATTGCAGTGTGTGTGCTACGTGAAAACACCTCAGCTCACATGTTAAATGTTGGCCCTCAGCTGATGGTGCTCGGTAGGGAGGTTCTGGGAACGTTAGGAGGTTGTGGCCTGGCTCAGAGAAGCAGGTTCCTGAGGGGATGACAGAGAACATCACTAGACCTAGAAGCAGGAAGCAAGGCCAAATGAAGCAGGACAGCTTCTCTGGGCCTCTGTACTCAGCCATCAGGCAGAAGGTGGCGTGGCACACAGTTCATGGACACACTGGGGACAGGGGCCTGCCCCCCTTGAACACCAGACGATGCCTACCTGTTCCTAGTTTCATTTCTGTTACTGTGATAAACTACCTGGTCAAAAACAACAAACAAACACACACAAACCCAACAACACCAACAGCAAACCTAGGCAGAAGGGGTTCGCTCGCTGACATTCCCAGGTTACTGTCTATCAGAGCGGAAAAGTCAAGGCAGCAGGGAGTGCAGCTAGTCACAGCCACGTCCGTAGCAGAGGGAACGAACGCATGCACGCTTGTGCTCAGCGAGCTTTCTCCTCTCTTATACAGTCCAATACCCAAACCCAGGGCATGGTACCACCAAGTTTAGGCTAGGTCTTCCCACACTGGTGAAGGTAGCCAATCCCTACATGCACGCTCATGGGCTCATCTGCCGTAGACTGTCCCCCATCAAGACTCTCCCTAGGTGATTCTGGGTCGTGTCGAGTTGACAGTTAAAACTATCTGCCACACCACTCTCCTCCAGATCCTAGGGGAGGCAATAGCCACAACTTCCCGTTTTAATGTGGACCATGCCCTCCTGCATCCTGTTGACAGACATATTGTTTCCTCTTGTCTTCTGCTCACGCCAGCTCCGCAGTCTTTCCTTACTCAGCTTACACTCCTGCCTCGGCTCCTCTGCCTTTGCCCAGCCCCGCTGCTTGCCTCACAAGGGAGGCCTGCAGTGCAGGGACTCACTCCAGCTGCCACGGTGGAGGGCTGGACAAGCCACACACCACCGGCACAGCATATGCAGAGAGCTACCTGTCATGGACCAGGGGGACTCACAGAAAAGTCCCCAGAGCTGTCATCTTTCCAGCTTGGGGGGGGGGGGGGCTCCCAGCCGAAGCCTGCAGCACCAAGTCCTGGCTTGCTCTGTGGTAGGGACAATGTAGTGGCCAAAGTTGACCTTAAGGGGGATGGTCATTCTGGGTGATGGGAACTCCTTGCCAGCCCTCCAGCTGGATGCCTTCTAGAAACTTCTAATCAGCCTCCATTGAGGTCATGCCTTGTTGAAATGGGCGGACACACTCGATGGGGATGCTGAAAACTTGGGCATGTGTGGAAGCGCACGTACTTGGGCTGGCTCTATTGTGCTGCCAAGTAAACATTGACGTGGTGTTTAGGTTCTGTCAATATTTACCTCTCAAGCTGATAAAACCTGGTGTTTACTTCTTCTACTGTGGCCCGCTGGCTGGCTTTTCTTCCTACCTACCGTTAGCCATAGAGCTTGAGAGTGGGGGTTGGTGGGAAGCAGGAGGTCACAGACCCCTCATGGAGCAGAGATCTGCAGGATGCTTCTCTTGGGCCTCACGGTTCCTGAGTGGTTCTGAAGATCCTGGCACCTGTCAGTGACATTCACTGGCTCCTAGTTGCATGGAAGAAGCATAGTGTGTGTGTGTGTGTGTGTGTGTGTGTGTGTGTGTGTGTGTGTGCGCGCGCGCGCGCGCACACACGCGCACGTGCACACTCTGCCTAAGTTTACAAATGGCAAACGTTGGAGGAGACAGCTTTCTAGTTGACTGGGCTAAATTACACTCAAATTGATTCCATCTGGCTATACACACACACACACACACACACACACACACACACACGCACGCACGCACTCAATCCTTGCACCAACTCATTGTGTTTCAGTCAACAATGGACTGTATGACAGTCCCTGAAGACCTTAATGGAACTGAAAAGCTCCAATCACCCTATGACAATACAGTTGACACATATCCATCATAGTGTGACCCAATTCCCTACTGCTTGGAAGAAACTCCAGAGATGTTATGACAAAGGGTCCTTGAGTCCTCTCCCAGCATCCGGCCTCTGTCGATGGGTACTGCTAGAGAAAGCAGGGGTTCCTGCAATGCCTTCTAGCCCTGTTACTGACATTGGGTGGCTCCTAGCTGCATGCAAGAAGCACAGAGTGGGGAAGCTGCCTAAGGTTTGCAGTGTCCTCAGGATTCAGCACAGCAGAGTCCAGCATCAGCACCCACAGTAATACTAGGTTAACAGATGCTCAGCGACCAGCAGCCCAGGCCCCAAGAGCTGGAAGGTTGCCTGTCGTGACCCCACTACTGCATCAAGGGCTCCTAAGGTGGGCCTGGGATCCCACCTCTTGCCTTCAAAGGACATCTTTCCTACAGATTTAGACAGGGAATGGCGAAATGGGGCGATGCCAAGCACACTGTGTTCTGCTTGGGCAGCAGTGAGAGGTGTGATGTGTCAGTCAGTATCCTCTAGGTACCAGGGTGCAGGCACACCTCTGGGTGTATCTGTGTGCTTGGTTCCAGATGAGATCAACATTTGAATGGGAAGATGTTGCGAAGCCAATCTCCCCAGTGTGGCGTTTATGCCTCGCCCAGCCCACTGGAGATAGACACAGACTAAAGGGAGGGTGAGGGAGCCACACTTGCCAACTGTCCTCAAGCTGGACAGAGGTCACCTCCTGTCTTTGGAGGGACTATCGGTGCTCCTTGGCTTCCACTGACTGCACATCTTCCAAATTCCAAGGAGGTGTGAGTGTATTCCTATGCTTGCGTGCGCACATGTACACACACACACACACACACACACACACACACACACACACACCATTTTCTGAGAAATGAGGCTAGGAGGAACAGGACAGTCACTCCTCAGGGCCTGGATATGCATGCTGGAGTGGAGTATGATAAACATGAGACATGTGAGGCTGCCCTCATCACCACACACACTTTTTATTATATGTATTATACTCACATATATAAATATTATATATCCTTTTATTATAAAGAGAATGGGCACCCTGTAAAATAACAAAGCAAAAGACAAAAACCAGTGTCATCAGTGAAGACAGCAGCCTCACCACCATCCAGTGTCACCGCTGAGCACAGAGCACTGCTCTATGATGTGGGCTGGACTGTATGACTTGCAGCATAGTAGGATGCATCCCACAGCATCCCAGACACACAAGGCATACACCAGGCTAGGACATGATGGCTGTCACTAGAGGATAGGAATTTTTCAGCTCGTCACTATGGTCATACATGTGGTATGTTGCTGGCCAAAACATCATTACATGACATGTAAATGTGTGTGCATGTATGTGTGTGTGTATGTGAGCATATGTGTGTGCATGTGTTGTACACACATATATATGCAGGCTTGTGTACATCTGTGTGTATGTATATGCATGTGCACATGTGTTTATATGCATGTGTGTGAACACATGAGTATGAGTACATATGTATGCACATGTGTGTATAAATTTGATTGTGTACAAATGAGTACACATTTGTGGGTGTATGCTCACATGTACATGTATGTACATGTGTGAATTGTGTGTACGTGTGAGTGTGTACACGTGTGCATGCTCATGTATGCATGTGTTTGCACATCTGTGTGCACACATGTGAGTTAGTATGTCCGTGTGTACGTGTGTACATGCATATAAGTGTGTGCACACATGTGTCTGAGGATGTGAGTGTGTGTGTGTGTGCATGTGTGAGCATTATGCAACTGTGTGAGAGTATGCATGAGTGTGTGCACATGTGTGTATAAATCACTTCTTCATATCCTGCCAGTTCTGCTTCCTGCAGAACTCTTAGGTACTGGGTGACATCTCACACTCCTGACCAAGCTTCTGCCCACTGCACCATTGATCCTGAAGAAGATGGGGCTATGGCATCTGTGAATTCCCTGAAGAGAATGTTGAGCATGAACCTGATATCCTGAATGGGCACAAAGGTCAGCTCACCTGGGGCCAGCAAGTCACCTGTGCGTGACCCTCAGCCATTGGGAGCAAAGCTCAGAGCCCACAGGAAGACAACAGCAAGGGAGTGACCCACTGTGTCCAGTGAGACCCCTGGGAAATCAAAGGGAGACCGTGACATCTGGTCCAAGGGCTCCTCCCAGATGGCAGGGCAGCAACCAAGGGTGATATGATCTCAAGGGGGTTCAGCGAGGGATGAAGGCAAAGAAACTGAGGGAAATGACAAAGTGGGTGCAGTGGGGATAGAGGTGCCCCAGCCCCAGCAGGAAGGCTGATCTTGACAGGATGTGGGGCCCGCAGGGGCTATGCCTTTAGATGCCGTGGGTCTCTATGCTCCTTCTCGCAGCTCAGAGACAAGAGCTCCCACTGTTGATAGCCGCCTGCTCTTCTGTGGCCCTTCTAGCCTCAAAAGGATGACTCAAGACTGGGCACCAGATGTGACATGTCAGATTTGGGGAGCAGGTGTATGAAAGACAGATCGAAAGCCATGAACCCTGGGCCAGGTGCCACCCGTATGCATGTCTCTCCTGTTACATCTGCCAGCCACCCTCATCCCTTGTGGCCCTGTGCTCTAGCTACATGTGGTTAGTCAGGGTGAGGAGGACATTGGGGCATGGCAGGTGCCTCAGCTGGCTTGTGCCCTGGGCTCCGAGCAGCACAGTTGCTGTGCCTTTCCCAAGAGGCATACCTGAGGGACATCGCCCCTTAGCTCCCAGAGCCCTGTGTCTCCTGTCTATGGGCTACCTCCAAAACCAAGCTCTCCAGGCCTGGGTCTACACACACTCACCCTGCCACTCCCAGGGAGAGCAGACCAGCCACAGTGGAGCATCCCAGAGTCTCACCTGCCTGACTTCGTCCCATAGCAACAAGACTCATCCCACTCTGCTGCAAAGCCCAAGAATACAATGTTCTCTATGAAGACTGGAAGTCTTGCCCCACCCTACCCACAGCAGCACCTTCTAAACTGACCTTCTAAACCCATTTCTGTCAGTGAGGTTCTGGAGCCACGGCACCCCAGAACCTTCTCGGAGGTCTGCCAAGCCTTCCATTTCCCACACCATAAGCCTGGCACCACAAGGCTCTAAGCCAGATAGGAAAGTGGACCACACCTGCCAAACACCACCTCTTTTCTTGGAAAATCTGTGTCAAGTTGGCACACGGTGGAGTCACCTGGGAGGAGTGTCTTAATGAGGAGTTATTTAGATCAGCTTCACCTGTGGGCAGGCCTGTGGGGGGTTGTCTTGATTGTTAATTGAGGTGAGGAGAGCCACCCTGAATGTGGGTGGCACCATTTCAGGAGCTGGGCCCTGACCTGCATAAGAGTGAAGAGAGCCAGCTGAGCAAGCGAGGATGTGGTTGGTCTCCTGGCTCTGCCTGTGCTTGTGAGGTGACCAGCTGCTTGAGTTCCTGCCTTGACTTCCTCAAAATGAAGAGCTGTGACTTGGGAACTGTAAGCCCACCACATGCTTCCCCAGTGCTCCGTTGCCTGTTGGTCAGGGTGTCTGCACAGACTGTGCGTGAAGGGATGCACAGAGTGAAGCTGTGGTGGCTTCACTGTCAGTAAATCCCACAAGGACTTTCAGGTCCTGGTTTTGTTTCTGAAGTGGTGGTTCCAAGGTGATGTGGAGAGATAGGCAAGCCCAGGACAAAGGTCTCTGGTCATGTCCAGACTGCAACCAGGTCCTTCCTGCAACAGAAATCATGACTTCCATGCCTCTCGCCTCATGTCACCTGAGAAGAGCAAACACCCCTGCTTTCTCAATCGCAGCACTGCCGAAGCCCTTCCAAACCTCAGGTTTCCATTCACTTTGTGAGGTTGGTGTCCTGAGGACCTGGGAGGACACACAGAGCTGAGGACAGTGGGAAGTTCTTGACCACTGTCTTTCCATAGCTGGAGCCAAACTGCGAATCTGTATCAGAGATAACAACTCTGAGAGCAGAGCCCCTCAGCGCTGCCACCCAGCAGCCATCTTGTTACTTCCTCAGTCCTCTCCCACTTCCCATCTGGGTACAGTCATAAAGGAGAGGGGAGGGCTGCCCTCTCCCAAGTCCACCCAGGGGCAGTATCTCCCTCTCTCGCCATCTCCTTCCTCCCTCCCTGCTGCCTCACACGCTCACACGCTCACACTCTAGAGCTCACAGCAGAGGCAGGGAAGGGTATCTCTGCAACAAACAGAAACCTGAGGTGCAGGTCACAATGGATGTAGGGCCCCAGATTCCCTTTGTCTTCCCAGGGGACTCTGGGCATATAATTAACCTGGCTATCCTCCTGAACTCTGTAGAAGAGGAAGCAGTGTCCTCTCCCAAGATGGTTCCTCCTTCCCAGGCAGCCAGTCTTTACACAAACATGGCCCATTTCCAGTCTTGTCCCCATGAATGCTCTCCCTGCTGCCTGGCCCTAAAGAGAGCAAATAATTTTACAGCTCTGAATGCACCCAATCTTGTCTGATCTCAGGAGCTAACCAGGGTCAAGCCTGGTTAGTGCATGGACGTGAGAGAGCTTCTGTTTCTGTGGCTAAGTGTCCTGGCACACTCCCACCACACCTCACCTCACGGGCCTGGCTGTATGTGTGCGTGTGTCTTCTCTTAGCATCCCTACACTGTCCCAGGACTGTTGGTGCACTAAGACCCATGGATGGGCACACCTCCTGTCCCCAGCTCCCTGTGATGTACAGGGAGCTCTCTAGAAAAGCAGGCTCCAGCCTTCTCTAATAAAGCAGAGATGCCAACCTCCCAGGCTTGTGCTGAGGGTAACAGCCACTCCACGGCACTTAGCATCTGGACTATTTTCATGGCCAGGGTTGCAGCCCCTTAGCTGCGGTCAATCACATTGACCCCTAGCTCGGCCTTTCTTTACAGGATGTCATTGTATTGTGATAGAGTTTTGTTGGAAGCTTCAAGTCAGCAATGGATTGCATTCCTGTATCCATCTGAAAAGCCAGCAGGCTTCCTCAGAGACTACTGCGTAGGTTAGAATCCAACCGAGCCTGACTGACCCAGAGTCACAGGCAATGCCCCATGCATGCTCAGCACGTTTTCCAACACAATGAGTGTCTTTTAATACTGAAAACTAAAACAACTTCAGAACGAAAGGTAATGCACGCCTTTAATCCCAGCACCCGAGAGGCAGAGCCAGGTGGATCTCTTTGAGTTCGAGACTAGCCTAGCCTGGTCTACAGAGCAAGATCGAGGACAGACACCAAAACTACACAAAACAACAACGTCCAGGACAGACACCAAAACTACCAAAACAACACAGAGAAGGGGGAAGAAAAAGAAAAGAAAATTTGTTGAATCTAAAATATGGAAAATTCCACAGAAACCCTTTGAAATTTTCTAGAACACTGGAAGCCTCCATTTCTGTGACTGAGTGCCCTTCCATGTCCAGCTGTAGCTGCTCCTAATCATGGACTTGGGTAGAGGATGGGGTGGAGCCAGGGGTGATGCTCAGGCTCCCACGGTCCTCAGGAGAGCATGTGAAAGGACAACTGTAGAGAAATCAAGCCCAGAGAAACTCTAGCTCACAGCACACAGAGCAGAGGCAGGGGAATGCTCTTGAGCAGCAGCACCTTTGCTAGTGCAAAAGAAGCGTGACTCCGGTGCCATTGGGAGACAGGAAGTAGGGTGGCTTCAGATGGCGCACTCCACAGCAGGAGGGGAGAAGGTGGCAGGTGGCCAGAGAGAAGTGTCACCATGGAGTACTCAAGCCATATTCCCTCTGGGAGGTATAGTAGGACTTACACACCTTTGTTTCATCCTAAGTACTGAAGTCACCACAGCTCTTGCACTAAAGAGAATACGGGCTGCTCTGAGCCCAGCATGAGTGGCCCTGCCTGATGCACTGGTTACTTTCTCATTGATTTGATCAAGTACCTGACAAGTAGCGACTTAAGGAAGGGACCGTTATTTGGGCTCTCAGTTGGAAGGGACAGCCCATCCTGACAGGACGGCTTGGCGGCAGGAGTGTGAGGCAGCTGGTTACATGGCATCCACAGCAGATAGGAACTAGAGTCAGGTTAGAAAAATCCCAAGGACGGCCTTCACTGACCAGTTCTTCATGTGATCGATCCACTTCCCCCAGTAAGGCTCCACAAGTAAAGCTTCCACAACCTTCTCAAAAAGCACTACAAGCTGAGACCAAGTGTCCAAACACACGAGCTATGGGAGACATTTCACATTCAAAGCACAGAGCTTGGGGGCATGGATACGGGCTACCCTAAATGGTATGTCCACTGCAGGAGCCATTATGTGAATTTATAGTCACAGAGCAGAAGGCAGTTATAAACCAATGAATTTACTAAATATGTTGGTAGGAACATCAGGTAATCAGGCTAGCTATGCAGGGAAATCTCTGCTTTAGACTTTAGGTGGCATCCAAAGACATTCTTAGCTTTTAGGTTGGTGGCAGCTAGTGAGTGGTCTGTGCAGTTAATATGCTCTAAAGGTTTTTCCCGGTAGCTAGAAGGATGCTAGGTCAGGCACAGCAATGAGTCCAGTCTTGGTCGTCAACTTGACACATGCTAAGAGGGAACCTCAACTGAAGAACAGTCGCCATCAGACTGCCCTGTAGGCCATCTAGGGGCACTATCTTGATTGACAATTGATGTGGGAGGGCCCAGCCCTCTGTGGTACTAAGTTTATATAAAAAAGCGAGTAAGTCATGGAGAGCAGGCTGTAAGCAGCACTCCTCCATGGTTCTCACCTCTGTTTCTGGATTGAGTTCCTGCCCTGACTTCCCTCAGTGATAAAATGTGATTGGGACATGCAAGCCTATAGGCGGAGTTTTCCTGTCCCACAGCTACTCTCAAATAATTACTCAGAGGCTTAATATAAATTATAAATGTGGCCAGGCAGTGGTGGCGCATGCCTGTAATCCCAGCACTCAAGAGGCATTGGCAGGTGGATCTCTGTGAGTTCAAGGCCAGCCTGGTCTACAGAGCTAGTCCAGGACAGGCTCTGGGTTTACAGAGAAACCCTGTCTCAAAAAAAATTATAAATGCTCAGCCAATAGCTCAGGTGTGTTACTAACTAGCTCTTACAATTTAACCTATTTCTATTAATGTATGTGTTGCCCTGAGGCATGTGGATTTTACTTCTATCCCATTTTGTATGTCCAACTCATTCTCTGGCTGGCTGGCAACTCCTCTGACTCCGTCCTCCCTCATCCCATTATCCTCAGTTTGGCTTTCCTGCCTAACTTTATTCTGTTCAGCTATTGGGCAGTCGGCTTGTTTATTAAACCAATCACAGCAATGTATATTCACACTGTGTATAGAAGGATTATTCCATAGCATAAGCCAAACAAACCATGTGGCTAATTCAGTGAATCCCGGTTCCCACTGCAGAACTGCAGGGAAAAAAGAAACCTCACATTTAAAAACATGAGCTTACCTAGAGGGCAGCTCGAGGTAATTCCACTAAAGTCAACATTACATGATCTTCCCAGACCACATGCTGCTCCCATGTCAGGCCAGTGAACTTCCTCACAGGTCTCCTCAGCAACCAGATACTTCTCATCCTTCTCATCAGGATGGATGCTCCTCTTACTCATTCGGGACTCTTTCTGGGCTTCCTCATCCTTTTCTCTGGCACCAAGCCTGAGCCTCAGTTCCACGTGAAGTTGGGGGATGACCACTTTCCCCGGGGCTGGGACAACTGCTCAAGCCAGCAGTCATTAGGTCCCAGAGGAGGCAGGAATGCTGACATCACAGGTAAGGAAGGACCCAGGCAGAGAGACCACTAAGCTAACTCAGCTTCCTCCCCCGCATCCTTGTAATAATGCTGTTTGCTTCTTCAGGGAAACATATAGCCTCAGAGGAAACTGAGGCACTGAGCTCCAAATACTGGGTTGTTGACGTAAAAATATAAACTCTGCTTTGAGTAAATAAGGAAATAGTTCATCTTTCTCCAAACACGAATGGCTATGGCCTAGGAACTCATGACATGTCTCCCCACAGTGAAGGTTTCCTGGACTTCCATAGTCATAAAAATAGAACACCATGAATCAATGTGTTTACACAATACACAGGCAGGGTCATGGGGAAGGCTATCACACAAGGTGGGGAGGGGAGTGTCGTAGGAGCATGTCAGAGCGTGTCTGCTGCATTCACAGCCATTGCATAGGTAGAGGGTGGATGTTTCAGGCTTAAGTACACATTCCAAAGGTTTTATGGAAGTCACCAGGCATTGGGTGACACTTAGAGGTTGAAAGCCTATGTCTGTCTTTTCATGGGACTACAGATCGCCCAAGATCATTTTGGCTTTTGACCTATAACACTCCAGCTCTCCATAATCACAATGTTCTACTCTGCCAAGGCCAAGCCATCTGAAGGGTCATTGCGGGGGTGCAACTTCTTTTGAGAACTGTGGTTCCTGGGTTACCCTGGGAGGCAGAAAGGATGGCTTTGGCTTGTCGGTGCTGCCTAAGACCATGCACAGCAGCCCCACACAATTCTGGATGTGTCTCACAGGAGTTTGAGGGCACTGCCAGCTCCCAGGCTCCCATGCTTTAGTGGTCACAAAGGCCTTCTGGCAATTCTGGTATAGTTAGGGTCTTTTGGGGGCAACAAACACATAGCATATTGTCTTACTCTATGAGGGTAGGGGTTCCAGCTTTTTCTGGACAGCACTCTGGGCCAGCCGTTCCCCAGTTCTTGCTTTCTTCCTCTTCCTTGCCTCCCCTCCTGTGATTCAGGAGCCATGAGGGCTCACATGTCCACAGTGTGAACAGAGACAGGGCTATGCCCACCTCTCAAATATGGAGAAAACTTATATAATTCCCTCCAAACCAGCATCACCAGCGACATGTCCGACTACCTCTCCCGAGTAGTGCTGGGTGTGAGACTGTTGTATCTGCTTAAATGACAGACCATCTATCTATAAGCTGACCAACAAGGTCTGCCACGGCAGCACACAATCAGAGCAACCACAGCCAGAGGCCAAGTCCAGCCACAGCTGCTGGGTGGGGACTGCCAGCAGGTGCAGCAGGCCAGCCTTCAAGGTTGAGGCAGGACCTGCCCACCTCTCACCTTGATGCCTTGGTCCACCTGGTCTTCATCTTACAAAGACACCAGTCAGATTGCATTAGGGCTCCCCCCAATGACCTCATTCTGCTTTAATGACCTTGGCAGAGTCCCTGCTTTCAAACAAGGTTGCATTCTGTCATGGGGCCTTCTGTTTCTTTGCAGGATGCTTTTCGGCGAACATGTGGCTGGATGTACCGGAGCAGGCCCTGTGGAAAATCCTTAGAAGAGTTAAGGCTTTACAGGAGGCCGTAGCCCATGGAAGACACAGGTATGTGGTATCTAGCAGCCCTGGGTTTGCTTCACACTATCTTCATGCTTAGCTCCAGAGCCTTTCTCTTCTTTCATTCAATGTAGGGTTGACCCTGACCTCAGCTCCTGGAAAAGGCCATAGGTAAAGTCCATAGGGAAAGAATGAGGTCACATAAAGACAATTTGTAAATACCCATGTCCTCCTAAAGAGAGAGAGTCTAAGGGCCCAGGACCAGCCTGTGGGCCCAGGCACAGCATGCATGAGGGCTGGTGTGTTTATTATGGTGTGATAATTGTTTATCACACATGATGGGTCCAACACTCACCTGCAGCTTGCAACATTTGGATTAGGTTAATGACCAAGTCTTTCCTGTTTTCCTGCCAGCATCCATTACAGTTATTAGTGGTAGGCAATGTCCATCATCCCATTTAACAGGTGACTAACCTGAGGCATAGTACAATCATGGCCTGAGACTTGCTATGCAGGCCTTAAACACATCACCTTTCTGCCTCAGCTTCCCAAATCCTAGGATCTTAGGCATGTACCCCCATACCCTGCCTTTAATCAACAACCATAAAGTCTCCATTAATAGTTTTACAATAGTTAAGGTAGTCAAATGATCTTTAATTTTCACAATTTTGACCTATCCCACCCTTTTCTAGTTATTCCATTGGAAGTTGTCCTTCAGGATATTAAGCATTAACAAAGTGGCATCTCTCCCTCCCACCCCACCCCCACCAACCAGAATGCAAGAATAGCTCAAAGTGTTTGCCACTTAGCATCTAAACCCCAAATGCCACCCACCCCAAGATGTGTGCCTAGCCATCTAAAGTCTCACATTCATTTATGAAAAGAATGGATATGGCAGAGTCCACAGCTAAAGGTTAAATAAACGCTAGCAGACCCCACTGCATGCTGAAGTATAAAGCAGCCACTGAAAAGTATTTGAGCAAAGCTTGCAATACAGGTTTGCAAAGTAAACTGGACCCATGCAGCTGTAGAACCCAATCTCCTAACACATACGTAAGGGAGTATGTGTTAGGAGGGAACACACAGCTTGTTTGTAGTTGCTACCTCCAAATGGTGATTTTATTTCCCTCTTAATTGTTTCCTACATCCTCCCAATTTCCTACAGTAAGTGAAGGTCTGCCTGTTGACGTGCAGGTCGTTCTGGCTGGCTTTCTTGTGGTACCCAGCTGAGGTGACTTACCTGGGTCCTTCCAGCTCCAGCTTTGTGGAAGATTTGGTGGCCTTGTCCTGGACACACTTGGGCTGCATGGACCTCTCCAAACCAAGCCCACTGGTGCTACCAAGGGCACAGGAGAGACCACAGTTGCATCAGTTGTGTCTTAAAAGGCCAGGTGGAAAGCACCATTTGTGGAGATGTGGATGCAGACGTATGCAAGCTGGGGGAGGAAGCCTAAAGACTCTGTCCTGACTGTCCTGCTGCCCTCCACTCGCATGGTCCTCTCAGTGCCATGATGAAGTGGCTGCTGGCTGTTTGAGCGCTGGGTCACACCAGCTCCTTCACAGTCCCCAGAATCTCCTAGGATTCTTCACAGCCACAGAGTCTCCTAGGAAAGGCTGGCTTTGGTGTGGTGTCATATGATGCTTGCCCTGCCACCACTTCACCAAGTCACAGCTGAGGCTGTCCTGTACCACATCCAGCAGATTTTGCGTGTCACAGGCCCTGTGTCTGTTTCTCCACATCTGCTCACTCCCAGGGGCTTGAGCTCTTCACAGATAGTCAATCAATAGGTTTCTAGACCCCATTTGAGTGAGTAAGCCCTTGCTGGCTCCCACACCAAGGGATACCTGAGGGTCTAGTGGTAACATGTAAGGTGCCAGTAGCTTCCACTATTAAGAAGGAATTCCATTCCCACTTGGGAAGGAGAGGAGCAGGAGTTCCCCAGCAGGCTTAAGGATAATTACACCACATGGATGTCATGCCTGCCCATGAGACAGCCAGATCAGTTCTTTGTTGTTGTTGTTGTTGTTGTTTTGTTGTTGTTGTTAGTGTGTTTGTTTTGTTTTGTTGAGTCAGGATCTCTCTATTATGTAGGTTCTGACTGTCCTTGAACTCAATATGTAAACCAGGCTGGCCTCGAACTCACAGAGATCAGCCTGCCTCTGCCTCCTGAGTGCTGGGATTACAGGTGTAGGCCACCACGCCTGGCCCCCAGACCAATCCTTGAAGCCAGTCTGACTCCTTAAGGCCTGAGTGAGGCTGAAGGACAACGCCTTGGGGAGAGAAGAGGCGCTGGCCTTAGCAGAGCAGCAGTCCTGTGCCACACCACCTGGGCCTGTGAGGTCCCCACCCTAGGGGTGCAGAAGCAGCCTCCTGCTGCAAGCTCTGCCCTAATCCACATCCTGTATTCATCAGCTTCTCTGCTGGTAGCTGGCCTTCCTGTCTAGAACCCAGCAGGTCTGAGGATGTGCCTCAAAAGGCCAGTGGGGAAGGAGCTAGGAAGATGTGACAGAGGTTAAGAATACTGACTATATTTCCAGAGGACCTGAGTTCAATTCCCAGCACCCATATGGCAGCTCACAAATTGTTTCATGGGATCTGATGGCCTCCTCTAGTCTCTGTAGGGACAGACAAGCAGGCAGGTAAAACACACAGACACATAAAGTAAAATAATTTTTTTAAGTCAATAGGGGGCTTGGTATGGTGGCATAGGTCTTCAGTTCCAGGACTCAGGACTCAGGTAGGTGAAACTTTGGGAGTTCATAGCCAATCTGCTCTACATAGCCAGTTCCAGGCCAGTCATGGCTATATAATGAGACCCTGTCTCAATAAACAAACAAACAAACAAATAAATAAATAAATAATCAATAAGTAAATAAATAAATAGGTGTGATGATCTTGTTTGCCTTATAGTGAGATCCTGTCTCAATAGATAGATAGATAGATAGATAGATAGATAGATAGATAGATAATAGGTAAATAGGTAGATGGATGGATAGATACATAGATATATAAATAACAGATAGATAGATAAATAGATAGATAGATAGATAGATAGACAGACAGACAGATAGATAGATAGATAGATAGATAGATAATAGATAGATAGATAGATGACAGATAAATAGGTCCATGGGGGAGAGGTGTGATGATCTTGTTTGCCCTGTCTCAATGGATAGATAGATAGATAGATAGATAGATAGATAGATAGATAGAGATAAATAAATAGACCCATGAGGGACATGTGTGATGATCTTGTTTGTCCATGCCACTGCCAGGTGAATAGGCACTGGGCACAGCCATATCTCAACCAAAGCTGCCCAGGCCTCTTGTGTCCTCTCCTGTGACCAGTAGAGATTCTGGGTCACTGAGTCCTGGCTCTAGCCCTGGCCACAGCATCCAAAGGCATCTCATCTTCCAGTGGTGTGAAACCCCAATATTTCTGGTCTTGTTATTCAGTTCTCTCCATGACTTGCCCTAAGATGGCCCATATCCCCTTACTCATGCCTGTGCACATGCTGACCACCCAGGAGCTCAGAGTACACCCTGAACAAGCAGAGAGACTTCCCAGGGAAGATGGATGTAAGTGTTACCGGAGGGTGACACAGATGTTCTAAGAGGAAAACCACACTTACAGGAGTAGTAAATGAATTTTTCTTTGAGGCACCAGCTCATAAAAAATGACACAGAGACTTATTGTTAGTTATGAAAGCTCAGCCTATAGCTTAGGCTTGTCCCATTAGCTTTTATAACTTAAATTAGGGCTGGAGAGATGGCTCAGCCGTTAAAGGCTAGGCTCACAACCAAAAACATAACTTAGATTAACCTATATCCTTAAATCTATGTTCTTTTACGTGGCTCAGTTACCCTTATTTGTACTGCCCATCCTTCTCCCTATGTGCCTGGCTCACAACACCACCTTTCTTCTTCCCAGAGCTCTCTCTGTCCAGAAGTCCCACCTAAACCTCCTGCCCATCTATTGGCAATTTAGCTTTTTACTAAACCAATCAAAGTGTAAAGGAATATTCCACAACATTTTCCCCTTTCTGTCTAAATAAAAACAAAAGGTTTTAACTCTAACACAGTAAAACTATATACAATAAGAACAATTGTCAGGTCAGAATTACATTTACAATGTCCAGTCCATTTATATTTGGTAAATTTAGAGAAAATACTCCATTATTTATCCTATTTTAGACCTAAGTTTTATACCCAAACTATTTTTGTCATAATTTATATCACCATCCTAAAAATATTTTTTTAGACCTTAAAACTTTTTTTAGATAATCAACTTAAGCTTTTATGTTTCTCAGCCTTATAAATTTTACATCTCTTTATATAAGTCTCTTTTCTGAATTTGGTAACAAGGAAAACTGCAAAACTATAACTATCTAGTTATATATATATATATATATATTTCAATCCCCATCAGAGACCCAAGATGGATAAACTATTACTTGAGGAAACAGGAAGTGCAGAAAAAGCAACTTCCAAAACTATAGAAATGACAGAGACATCTGCTGCCTGGACAGTCACCCAAGGTTCCTCTGCAATGTTGGAGCATCCAACTATGGCCTTCAGGTCTGGTATATCTGACAGACTTTTCTATGAAGCAGGAACTTTGAAGGACTGTTCTGCTAGTTGCTTTCTTTTGTGTCCTGCTTGTCCAGTTTGGACAGCATACTGTCAGCAGTGAAGGCAAGGGCAGTCCCTTGCCCAAATGGCTAGCTTTTGCCATAAAGAAAGCAAACTCCATATGGAGGTTCTTCAATGCCCATCATCCTTTTCTGAAGTAAATTGGTGCTGCCAGGAGCAGACGTGCCTCACTGTCATGAAAAGCTCTATGTTATTGAAACATTAAAATGACATATTCTGTAGGTCTCTTAAGTGTTTGAAGACCAGCTATCTATTTAAAATACATCTCTGATTGACCTTGAAAATATGCCTAACATGACTATAACTTTGATTGTTATAGATGACTAACTATTAACCTGTATTTCTTTATTATCCTAAATAGCTTTCAAGGACTAAAACTTTACATTGAATTTTTAAATGAGCTGCATAGGTACAATACCTTAAACAAGAATAGAAACATATATACAGTATAACAAAAATAACCATAGATTTGTATCAATATAAAAAAATCCATACCAATATAAAATATTTGAGATTAGTGGTTGTTCAAAAGTAGACTAAAAAATCCAACCTTTTATCCCATCATTTCTGTATTATAACCTCCCTTTTTCCCTTCAGAAAGAGATCCCTGAATCTAATCTCCTTTGTTCAGCTTTCTCCCTGACCATGTCCAGTAAAAATTTGTAACCAACTCCCCTAAATAATCATAAATATCCATAACCCACCAAATGACCAAAACCGCCCACCCCACCTCTTGGGAATGTGGGTGTCATGCTCTCTTCACTGCTCTTTGCTATCTGGGAGCACTGGCATCTTTGGGGACCCTGAGAAAATTGGGATAGTGGTCAAGTCCTGGAAAAACTAGCCATACCATTTGTTGTCCCATCTCTGTGTAATGGAAAAGTGCAAGGCTTATCTAAAGTCCCAGCTAGAGTAGTCTGTGAAGCTGGGTCATTTCATCCAGCAGCCTTGAAGCTGTTCTGAATGCAGAACTCTGAGGAAACTGCAACAGAGGTATTCTGAGAGGCTGAGTCACCTGGGCCACCCATTTTTGTTGGTGTCTAGACACCCTGCTCTGAAAACACACAAACTTTCAAAGGTAACATACATATCTGCATTAACACAAGTATGGACTGTGCTTGCACAAAAACCAATCAAAGATAATTTTTGGTTTTGTGTTTGAGTAGGTAAAATATACACGACCTGTTATGTAGTTTTTCTAGGTTTATTTCTTTTTTGTCTGTAGCCAGGATTTTCAGGGGCATCTTCCTCATTCAAAACTGATCTCTATCAACCTTGTAGGAACCCAGAACCTTTGGTTTTCTGTGGAAACAAAAGAATAACCTCTTCCCCAAAGCGATACATTTTCTGACTTCCATTTTAAAGTTAAGGCATTCCCAAATTATCTAGGGTGGTTTAATTCATCAGTCCCTCTTACAATCCCATGTCTCTCAGCAGCTGTCAATCTCTGTTTATTAGCATTCAAAACATTTAATATCAATAAAGCACCACACAGGATCCAAATGCTATGTGTGTGTCCCATCTTTTGTTTGTTTGTTTGTTTGGTTGGTTGGTTGGTTGGTTGGTTGGTTGGTTTTGTTGAGACAGGGTTTCTCTGTGTAGCTTTGTGCCTTTCCTGGATCTCACTCTGTAGACCAGGCTGGCCTCAAACTCACAGAGATCCACCTGGCTCTGCCTCCCGAGTGCTGGGATTAAAGGCCTGCACCACCACCACCCGGCTGTGTTTCCCATCTTTACATGGCTTTTTAAAAATATTATATTATTCTCTTTTAAAAGACTTTATTATTTTAAACTATTTTTTCTCTGACTGTCTATACCCATTTTCTTTGTTTTTTAAGCCTATGTACATTTTTAAATACACTGTAACCTGTTTAGATGGTTTTTTCATCTGAATCTGTCTTTATTGAGTACCCATAGCATTCTTTTTTTGTTTTGTTTTGTTTGGTTTGGTTTTTTGTTTGTTTGTTTGTTTTGTTTTGTTTTTTTGAGCTGAGGATCGAACCTGGGCCTTGCGCTTGCTAGGCAAGCACTCTACCACTGAGCTAAATCCCCAACCCCCCTATAGCATTCTTTGACAGTGTGAGACAAATCTTACATGGTGCTGGCAGCTGGCTCCAGCCCACAGACTGTAGCCGGTAGCTGCACCTATGTATGCTGCTGAGCACCCGCCTGCCTGAGAGACTGTAGGACTAGTAAGTTATATCTGGGTCCTTGTCCAGAACTTTTCTTAGCTTCCTCAGGCCCTCTGTTTGGATATTCTAGCCCACACATTGGACACTGTATCTAGTAAACGGTTTCTCTTTGGACTGCCAGCTTATTAAAAAAAAAAAAACCCAACACAGAGACTTATTATTAATTATTAACAATTGGTCTATATCTTAGGCTTGTCTCATTAGCTCTTATAACTTAAATTAACCTATATCTTTTAATCTATGTTCTTTTATGTGGCTCAGTTATGTTTACTCTGTACTGCCCATCATGCTTCCTCTGCACCTGGCTCTCAACTCTGCTTTTCTTCTTCCCAGAGCTCTCTCTGTCCAGAAGTGTCATCTCCACCTCCTGCCTACCTATTGACCATTTAGCTTTTATTAAGCCAATCACAGTGACGCACCTTCACACAGTGTAAAGGAAAATTCCACAACACCCAGCAACTCTGACACCTTCCTATCTGCTCCTGGGAAAACAGGGATGGTGGCTTCAGAATTGGTGTCCACAATGTGCTGTGGCAAAAGCAACCCAGTAGTTGTGTTCAAGACCTGTTTGAGGAGGCCTTATCTGTAGGTTATGACCATGGGAAGTTCTGTGGACAAAGTCCCTTATGTTTCTTTTATTTTGGTGGTGCTGGTTTGTGGCTTTGTTTTGGTGTGACACACTCATGTTCTTCACAGGACAGTCAGTTCTCATTGCCAACAGACTGGCACATACTGATAACACTTGGCTCTTGATGAGCAATGGGCTTGTCACTTGTGCTGAGCCTAGCACTGAAAGACCCCCGGAGAGGTCTCCCCTCAGGAGAGACCCCCGGCTCAAGGAGCACGCAGCAACCACGGATCAGATGCAACAGCACGAGGTTTATTTAAACACAGGTACCTGGGGCAACCAAGTCTCTCGGAAAACTTGCGCGCCTCTGGGTTGGTAAGATGGGTTTTTATAGCAAGAAGCGCGGGAAAGCATTAGTCAAAGGGTTCTGATTGGATAATTTAAACAAGGCGCGAATGGTTACAAAGCTCTGATTGGACAATTCAAGTGAGGCGCGAATAGTCAAAGGGTTCTAATTGGACAAAGCTCTGTCAAAGTGAGGCGCGAATAGTCAAAGGGTTCTAATTGGACAAAGCTCTGTCAAAGTGAGGCGCGAATATATGAGCATAAATCAAATGGGGCGTGAACTCAGGCTCAGGGCGGTTTGTGGGTTTTTCCCTTGGTAACCAGATATGTGTGTTGGCTCAACCCCTATCTAGAATTCCAGCTGCTCTGGCCCTCCCGCACTGACGCCAGGCAGTCTGCCCCTGACATCCTGCTTATCTATCGGCTATCTGGGCTGCGGTGGGGCCATTCTATTTCCTGGAACTGTCTTTTGTTCCCTTATAAGCCTTGCAAACATAGCATTACTATAGGGGTGCTGGGGGGTCTTTCAGCACATGCTGGGGCTAGCCATCACCTCATCTTTGCTTCCTCAAACTAACCCTGGAGCTCATCACAGAACAGGTGTTAAGTCTGTGTCTCTTAAATTCAACCATTAAAACTAAAGGATCTTAGAAGAATTTTTTGGTGAAATTTATTCAAAACATCAAAATAAACACCTCTGGCATGATAGTACTTTATAAGCTGCAAGTACTCAATTTTAAGTAATCTAGAAATAAGAACTGACCAATGACTTGATAGGGCACCCTGCAGTGTCCCACATCTGGCAGATGTGCATCCAACTTCCCCATGCCTCCCTAGAGTGGATTTGGCTGTCTCTTTTCACACATCCCTGCTCCCATAGAGATAGTGCTAAGCCATGCTGGACATTTCAGCCTCGAACACTCATAGGAAGGGCAGCAAGGCCTCTGAGTGGCCTCCTGAGCTGTGGCTCTGGGTGAGGCTGTGAATGGATAGGCTAGGTGTCTTGTAAGACCATGGTGGACTAAGAAGAGAGACCGAGCTATCAGCTGGTACCAGCAAGAGGGTCTTCAGGGCAGATGCCACACTGGATGAACATGTCTGGTGAAATGGGAAGGCAGAGTTGGAGGATGACCTCTGAATTCAGGGTTTTGTACCTGGCTGGATACCACAGAGAAAAAGGCTTGTCTTAGCAGGGACACGTAGAGGCATATAGCTTAGGAGGCTCATGGCAATGGCTTGCATCCCTGGATCACAGGGTTCCTGGGGAAAGAACCTGGCAGATGGTTATCAGGCTCAGACTGGGGAAATGGTGGGGACTAGAGCTATCATTTCACACCTGGAAACCTACTTGGAAAGTGAACACTACACACAGGGAGTCAACAACAAACCAAGTGTGATAGCAGGAGACCTCAACAGTAGGAGGTAAAGGCAGAAGCATCAGATAAGAAGTTCAGTCACCCTCAGCTACACAAACACTGTCTTAAAAAAAAAAAAGTGCTGGGCGGTAGTGTCACACGCCTGTAATCCCAGCACTCGGGAGGCGGGCGGATCTCTGTGAGTTCGAGGCTAGCCTGGGCTACCAAGTGAGTTCCAGGAAAGGCGCAAAGCTACACAGGGAAACCCTGTCTCGAAAAACCAAAAAAAAAAAAAAAGCATTCTAGACTCCTGGAAGCAGGGATACATACATTAGCTACAAGGAGAATGTCTCAAAATGAGAAAGGACCAGCAAACCAAACGAAGAGACTCAAACTTTGCCATCAGAAGCTCAGTGTGGGAGGAGGCAGAGAGCCACAGAGGGAAAGAGAGAGCCAGAGAGAGGGGAAGGAGGCAAAAGAAGAGGAGGGAAGAGACTTTGCTTTCTTTGCCAGTACTCAGGGAGGCATGAACTCTCTCAGGAAAGGCCTGCCACCTCCATCTCCTTGTGACTCGCAGAGGTGTGGAGGTGTCTGTGCAGCATGGCCTCAACGGTTGGTTTATTTAATTAGAGCAATGATTCCAGGCAGCCTCAAGGAGCCTATTAGAGCCCCTACTCACTGCCGGCATCAGGGGGGCTGCTCACCCTGACCCTGGAGGCTATTTTTATCCTCTTGATCTCAGTGTGATTAGCAAAGGCAATTAAGCATGGGGATCAGAGCTGGCCTCAGCCTTAGAAGTTCCTTAACGCCCAGGGAGGGCTCGCAGAGATGAGGCTGAGCGAGTGCAGAGTGCCATGAATGAACACCACAGAAGATGATGGAAGGATCCTGCTCTGCCTCCAGAGGGTGCTCTACCGAGGACCGAACAGGAGGGGGCAGCTCTCATGCCGCCATAGACGCCGCCTTTCCCATTCTGTGCATGGGAATTGATAACATACTGGAAAAACAAATTCATCCACGCCTCGCCAAACACTTCTCCTCTCATCTTAGTTCTGTAGCTGCAAACTAAAGGCCCTAGCAGACCCAAAGCCCCACCCTCTTAGGTTGTGGCCTTGGCCTTGATTGTTCGAGAAAGGGTCTTTTGTGTATCCCAGGTTGGCCTCATTGTAGAGTCGAAGATGACCTTGAACTTTTGCCCCTCCTGCCTTTACCTCCTGAGTACTGGGATTCTAAGCATGGATCACCATGCCCATTTAGTATGTTTAATGGTGTGTGTGTGTGTGTGTGTGTGTGTGTTCTCTGCTTTCAGCATATCGGTCTTGAGGATTGAACTCAGGCTGTCCCACTTTAGCAGCAAGCACCTTCACCTGCTCAGCCAGCTCACTGGCTCTATTTCAGGTTTTTGGTCTATTTATTTTGCAATGGTCCTATGACTTCTATTTTTGCTTTTGAGAATCTCACACTGTAGAGTGTTTTCGTCATGTCTACCCACTCAGTCTCCAGTGCTGTTTTAATGGGAAAGTACTAAGCAGCTCCTCCTTCCTCTCCTCCCTCCGCTCCTCCTTTCAAATTTCTGAAACCTAAGAACCACCAGCATTTGTAAGTCACAAAACAAACCAGATAAACTTGATATTCCCATTGATACTGCTCTTGTCAGAAAGCATTAGGGTGTGTGTGTGTGTGTGTGTGTGTGTGTGTGTGTGTGTGTGTTGGGGGGGGGGGGTAGGGTGGATATTCAGAAACAAGGGACAGAAAATGAGGGTCAGAGCCCTCCCTGTGGGTGAGGAAGGCCCTGGGGTGGTTAAGAAGGGGCAACCAGGCTGAGCCCAGCTGGGAGTGGCTGGTGGGGGAGGGCAGACATGACAAGGGAACAGGATGGGACCCCAGAAGCCTCCACAGGATCCTAGCTAAGTAGCTCCACCCAGTCAGCTGTTCTCCACACCAGGCTGCAGCAAAGCGGGTCTCCCTTCCCCTGTGGAACCGGAGAAACAAGGACACACAGACATAATTCCCCCAGAATCTGGTCAAGCCTGTGCCTCATGTTGTCCAGTCCCCTGATCACCTCTATTAAACAGACACCAAGGTTTCCCTCAATTCAACCAAGTGCCTGGTGTGGGGGTACGTCTGTGTGTCTGTGGAAGGTGGGGGGCGTTTGGCAACTTGGGGAAAATGTAGCTGTCCGTGGTTTTGCACCACTCCGTGGCAATTCCCTAATAAACTCCTTTGACTCATCTGAATTAACTTGAATAAATCATTCTTTGGGCCGTTGGTGCTGGGAACATTTGGGGCAGATGTTAATTTACACCCCGCTCTTAGGCCTCTGTGCTGCTTTCTCACACCGTGGAGGTCATGGGAGCTTGACCTGGTTGCACCGAGCAGTTGCACACACCAGGCTGAGGGGGGAAAGTAAAATGATCCTTATGGGAAATAATTAGAAAAAAATCCTACCTATGAAAGAAAAGAAAGAAACACGGACTTTTTCTACTATTGCCTATCTCTTTGATTCTGTGTTTAAAAATAGATGCCTAGGAAGACCAAAAGCTCAAACCGGGGCACTTGCTGTGAA
This sequence comes from Onychomys torridus, assembly GCF_903995425.1. NCBI lineage: Eukaryota > Metazoa > Chordata > Mammalia > Rodentia > Cricetidae > Onychomys > Onychomys torridus. Next base: position 4,410,465 of record NC_050445.1, read on the forward strand.
GACTGTAGACAACATCTTTTCTGTCCTAAGAGAACAACAGAAGGAGGAGGGCACCCTTACAGATGAAAATCTCTCCTGTAATGTCATTTTTAGGATAAATGTATCATTCTTCTGCCATCCCTGCTGGAATGTTAGTGGCTTGAGATTGTGTGGGTCTGTGCGGTCACCCCAGCGGCTGTGAGCTCAGGAATGCAACGGCCATGTCCTGTCCAGAGGCAGCACCTCCCAGGCCCCCAGCACCCCAAACACCTCCCAGCACCCCACTCCCATCCCCCATCTCTCACCTTCCAGGATGTTCTTTGAGCCCTGAGTGGGAGTGGGTTTGATAGAATGTCTCATCTAAGCTGACTCCTCAAAGTAGCGTATTAGGCACTTAGGAGTCTGCACCGCCTGCTGCTCATTGCCCAAAGAAGCGTCTTGGATTAAGGCTGAGAGCAGCTACCACAGAGTCCATGTAAGTTTTCTTTTCAGTTCTTTACATAAGAGTCCAGAGAACCTGAAACTGCCAACCAGGCTCCTACTACCAGTAAACAAGTGTGCAGGCATTCTTTGTTTTGTCTTAAATTTCTTATTGTGATTGAAATGCAGTATTACAATATCTAATTATACCTGTACTGACTGACTGTGCCAGACCTAAGGCTGTATGTGAACATAATATTACACCTGCCCAAGGAAATTAACACCTGCATTCAAAATATTTTCTTTTTAAAAATTATTTTACCCTAATTAATGTGAGAGCCAAAGTTATATTTTAAGTTTTAATTACTATGCCTTAGAGATCCAGGAAACAAAAATGCCTCTGATCTGCAAGCCCCTTGCCCAAGGACAGATAGTTCCTGAAATGCTGGAAGCTATTGTTTATGGGAGAGAAGAAGCCACGTGTTTCCACTCCCCTAAACAAGTTTGTTTGACCCATCTGCACCAAGTGTGCTTGATCACATGTGGGTGGGAGGTTCACAGGCAGGAAATAAATCAGAATGTACACTTGACCCTGATTGGACCTCATGGGAAATGCAGTCAGTTATAGGTTTTACCTTTTTAAGCCCCTGCAAAACGTGACTGGGGCCATTTTCTTGGAAACCAGAGATGGACCTGGCCAGTAGTTAATTAAAGTGTGCTTCAATCTTGACTTTAAACTGTGGTAGTGGTCTTATTCTCGACCAGTGGGATTAACATTAACTCACAAACAAAAGCATCCCACAGATTAAGGATGACACTCAAACACCTGCCCGGCCCAAACTCTGTGTATCTCAGTGAACTTCTATACAATCAGAATGACCATGGAGCTTCACTTCGGGTTTTACACCCTCTTTCTCGATTACATTATTGATTTTTTTTTATTATTGTTGTTACCTTAATATCTAAAAGGTTTAATTCAATTATTAACTATGGAAAAAATGTAAAAAGTATGACAGAGTTGAAACTATAAATTAGCTTTCTATCCTCTTTCATGACTCATGTACATTCTATCCTTCCTTATCACCTGAGACTACTCTCTTGGTCTAAATTATATACTATACTTCCACACAATCTGTTTATGTGTAGACATTATAGGCTGGATGCACATATGACAGAGGACATGTTTTGTTTTTTTCTTCCTGAGTTTGGGTCACCTTGCCAAATATTCTAAACATTCTACTTCCTTTCTTCCTTTCCTTCTTTTCTTCTTCCTTTCTTTCTTTCCTTCTTTCTTTCTTTCTTTTTTTTTTCTTTTTTTTTGGCAAGGGTTTCAAGATAGGGTTTCTCTGTGTAGCCTTAGCAGTCCTGGAACTAGCTCTGTAGACCAGGCTGACCTCAAACTCACAGAGATCTGCCTGCCTCTGCCTCCAAGTGCTGGGATTAAAGGTGTACCCCACCACTACCTGGTTATAGTCTACTTTCTAAGTCCACCCATTTTCCCCAAAATTTCATGACTTCACTTTTCTTTGTAGCTAAGTAATATTCTATTCTGTGTATGTAACACATTGTCATCATCTATTCATCTGTTGATAGACATAAGAAATGTTTATTTTGCAAGGAAGTAGTTATACAGGAGGAGATGTAGTGGCTGGTCTTAATTAGCATCTTGACTGGGTTACAAGTTGCCCAGAACTGGATGAGTGAATGCATTTCTGTGTGGCTGGGGGGTGTTTCCACAGAGGGCTGACATGTGAGGCAGTGACTATGAAGATTTTCCCTGACTGTAGGCAATAGTATCCAACAAGCTGGTAGCTGGGCATAGAAGCTAGAAGAAGGCAGTATGCACACTCACAAACCCTTCTTTTTGAAGGAGTGTATCTAACACTGCTGACCATCAGACTCCAGCTTCTCTGTCCTTGCAACACCAGCGATTCCTGGAAGTTCCCAGACTTTCCAGGCAGACCCAAGACTGTTGAGGTTGTGGGGCTTCCTCATCAGCCTCCTAAGCTTGGCTGTTCCTCTGTGTGTGCTCCTGGGTTGAATCTACAGTCTCTGCCTCTGAGCACTACCACCAGTCTGGCTTCTTGCCTTGATCAGCCACTTGGACCTCACTTCTTAGATACCCAGCCCTGTTGTCAGCCCAAAGAATTCCGTTACATCGCTACATATATGCCATTGGCTTTGTCCCCCTAGAGAAGCCCAATTAAAACAGAAGACATCCCTTAATGACTGAAGTATAGCGCATTCCATCCCCATCCCATTACAACCACACATGTTGTTACAGCAAACACTGTGTTTATAGACACCTCAGTTCTCTAACGCAGTGGTCACTTACTGGCCTGAATCTAAGTGTCAGGGATGGATGAAGCACCACACTTTGGGAGTAGGGCAGCATCTCCTGTGTGTTTTTGCTTTTTTGTTGTTGTTTTGTTGATTTTGTTTAGTTTTGAGGCATAGTATCATCATGTCATATAGCTCAGGGCCTCCATGCTGTTGAGAATGACCTTGAACCTCCAATCCTCCTGGCTCTACTGCTATGGGCCACAAAAATATGAAGCAGGAATTCAACTGACAATATCAGAAGCTAATACCTGGAAGAAGCAGGGCCCTTCTAGAGGAAAAAGCCAAGCCTCAAGGAGTCTTGGTGATATTAACTTTTAAATATATATTAGCCGGTTCCTGCAATGATTTTCTTGCGTGCTATGGTAGCTTTCCCAATTAATTCTTCTTCTAGGAACTTTTAACATTTTATGAGTTACCTCTCAAACATCCAAAGACAAATGGCAGACAGAATAAGCATTCCAGACCTCATGCTAGTCTCCTGAATTAAGGTCAATGTCCATAGGGAGATACTACCTAGGCCAGGTAGACAAGGTAGACATTAGGTGCATAGCTTTGTTTCTGGTGCAAATTAAGCTCAGACCCTCCTTTCTTTCTCAGGCCTAATAGCACCCCCAGAGTTCCCCTCCAACAATTAGCTCAGAACAAAAGGGCTTTTTCTTATCAGGTGCGTTCAAGCTATGATGCAGGTTTCCTAGCTACAGAGCAGACTCACCCTGCCCATCCAGAAAGCAGCAGGGCTTTGTATCGCTGTATGTGTATTGAGATGGGTCACAGGAAAGAAGATGGAGATAGGAACGAAGATGAAGGAAGATGAAGATGAGAATGGGATGGGAAGAATTTAGATAGAATTATAAGAGGACAGGAGAAGGGACAGAGAGAAGCTAGGTCTGAAAACAGAATTGAAGCCGTGTAGAGAGAATTTTGTCATAGAAGAATAAAGTAAGTGGACTAAAGAGTTTTGTGTAAATAGATTCACTTGCTATCCCTCAGATCAGTATCCCCACCGCTTGTAGTGTCTTCTCCAGGACTCTAGGAGAAATCTCTTCAGGGCAGGCATCTGAGGGGGTTTCGATACTCTACCTGTTGAGTTTTGGGATTACAGGTATATACACCATAGTCGGTGTATGTGGTGATGGCAAATGAACCCAGCATCCCATGCATGTAGGGAAGTACTCTTAACAGCTGAGCCAAACCCTAGACTCCTACACCCTTTTGAAGAGAGTGGACAAGACAGACCCACTTTGCCCAGTGGCCTCCCAACAGCTGTCTGCTGTGGTTGTAGAACAGAGAGTGAACACAGACACAATCATGCCCTGCTCCCAAAGCCAGAGGGTATGTTGGGCTCCATGTCTCAAGGTGGAGAACACAGGACCAACTATGGCTGGTAATTAGCTGACCTCGAGACAGGAGACTATATCTGATCATCTGGAAGGTGTGTGTAGTAGTAGAGGACAGATCTCACTAACCAGCCTTTAAAATTGGAAAAAGCAAGCCAACGAGTCACAGAAGGAAGTGAGAGGCCCAAGCCAGTAAAGAGCGGTGTCTGCATGAAAACAGAGGGGCCACCAGCAGAAGAGATAGAGAAGGACTGCCCTTTCTCAGGCTGGCTATAAAGCCAGCCTGCTCTGCCTTACAACCTGCCCTGTGGTCTTCCCGGCTGACTCCTATCTGTTCTATCCCAGTTACCTGGAGACATATGTCAGAATGTCTTTTTTTATGATATATATTAAAAGCCAGAAGAGGGTATATCAGATTCCTTAGAATTGGAGTTATAGGTAGTTGTGAGTTGCCCAAAATCGTGGTTGAACTTGAGTCTTCTGCAATTGAAAGTATACAGTCTTAACCATGGAGCCATATCTCCAGCCAGAATGCTTTTTTTTTTTTTTTTTTTTTTTTTTTGGTTTTTCGAGACAGGGTTTCTCTGTAGCTTTGCAGCCTGTCCTGGACTAGCTCTGTAGCCCAGGCTGGCCTTGAATTTACAGACATCTGCCTGGCCCTGCCTCCCAAGTACTGGGATTAAAGGTGTGTGCCGCCACCGCCCACCTGTTTGTTTTTTGAGATAGGGTCTCATATATAGTCCAGGCTAGTCTTGAGCTCATTGTGTAGCTGAGGATGACCTTCAACTCCTGATCCTCCTGCCTCCACCTCCTAGGTGCTGGTATTATAGATGGGCCCTACCACACCACTAGAGTGGGTTATTTATTTACTTGTTTTTGCTGAAGACCCTTTCTTGGTAGTATTGTGGCTAGCCAGTGGCATACTCACGGGGTTGAAACATCCAGAGGTGCACCTTGTGAAGTGAGCACCTGCCTTGAATTAGTTGTTCTTCCTGGGGGAGGCAGGAGCCAGTAGTTAAGACTGAGTTTTGCCCAAGGGCCTTGGGCCTTGATGGGCCATGGCAAAGCCTCTGATGCCTCTTGGGAACATACTCAGCCCTGACAGGTACAAATGGGTTTAAAGAACAGAAGCACACATGGGTCAGCTTAGATCCTTCCTTGGTAGACTATATCTTGTTGAAAGTACAGAGGCCACTTGAGATGATCATGCCTCCATTGTGCCCATTCTGCACATGGAGATTGTGAGAACAGAGTCACCTGGAGGGTAAATGAATCCAGGGGTGGGACCGAGGCACTCTTGGCTGCTCCAGCAGGACTTTGCTGGCTCTGACTTGAAGTATTTCCTGCTGTCACTGCCAACATCTCCTTGAAATCTCATCAAAAAAAAGAAGCTTCCAGCTTTTTACCAGGAAGACCCTTTGCTGGAGCTGTCCCAGAGACGTACCGGATGTTTACACACTTTCTATGAATAAGAAAAGCCTGGATGTTGCAGGGACCAGGCTTGGCGGGCTGGCGGAGCAGGTTTCTGGCCCAGGGAACTAAAACTGAGTTCACAAAACATCCTCTCTGCTAGGGCCTCTGGACATGCAACTGTGTGTCACCACAGAGTCTGGGTGGTGTCACACTGTGCCTAATTAGAGGGCATGTTCCACTCACAAAGAGGCAAGGAAAGGCTGGAGCCTGGCAGGCTGATGTTCCTGAACCTCTGTGACCTTGTAGCCCATTATTAGTTTGGCCCAGCAGCATAGTCTATCTTCTTGAAGGCGCCCATCTTCTTGCTCATGGGAGAAGCATGTGCTTAGACAGAAAAATGGTTTTACTCACACACAGTCAGATGATGACCACAGCAAACAAGCTCTCACCCAACAATCTTTATTTTAAATTTTCAGTAGACCCACATGACTGGACGTATTTATGAGGAATAGTGTGATGCTCTGATTGGTATGTCTATTCAGCCCTGACAAAACATGGGCAACTGGAATATCTCAACTCTCAGCTGTCCCCATTTCTCTGGGGTGGGGACCACACCGATAGCCTTCCCACTTCTCAGGCACTTCCATAGCTGCCATCCATTTGATTTTAGAGTGTCCCTGTGGCATGGTGTAGAGTGGGCATGTCCCCTCCACTGGAGAGCTCCAAAGAGCAAGGAACCAGACTAAAAGCTTAACCTTGAAGCTAGAGGGCTATAAGGCTGCTAAAGGGGACTCCTGCTAATTCCTCACTGGCCCCCTCCTGTACCACGCCAGACCTGCTATCATGTAGGCATGTGCTGAGACATCAGTTCTCCACTTCACTACTTGACTCATTCTAAGGTAACATCCCAGCCTTTGTGTCTCAAGGTTGATTTCCTGATTTGACTGGTTTGGATCGTTGGAGACAAGATCTCATTCTGCAGTCCAAGCTGGCCTGAAATTCACGATCCTCCCACCTCAGCCTCCTTAGAGCTAGACTGTTAGGTGTGTGCCACCATACCCAGGTTGACATTTAGGCTGCAGTTTCTGAGATACAACCTGGAAATCACATTTTTAGCAAGCTTATAGGAATTTCTAACATGGGTTCTTGGAAACTACTATCAAGCTAGGATAGAACACTCTAAAAACCAAAACGTATACTAATAATTAAGCTGGGACAATAGCTAACCACAAGGCAGATGCTTTGGCTGAAAGACGAGTCCTGCCTAGTCTTCAGAGGATCATGGGAGGGACTGTACTGGCTACTCACTCCACAGTGACCTTGACTCAATCCGAAAGCATCCCAGGAGTGTGTAGTGCTCCTGTGTTCTACAGTTCTGACTGGAGAACAGGCTCAGCCTTCTTTCCTGTACCTGGGATTATTTTCAAGTGCATGCATTGGCTTCAACAGGCTAATTGTCTTCAGGGTCAAAGTTCATCACTCTCCTTATTGTTGCCCTATCTACATCCAAAAATAATTTGAGGGGCAGTGGAGAAGGCTCAGTCAGTAAAGTGCCTGCTGCTCAAGCATAAGGTCCTGTGTTTGAATCTTCCCAGAACCCATGCAAAATAGCTGGACCTAGTGGTGCACACATATAACCTCAGGACTGGAGAGTCAGAGAGAGGAGGATGCTGGGGGGTTGCTGGTAAACCAGCCTAGCCAAACTTGCAAGTCCCAGACTCGGTGGCAGAGCCTATCTTAAGAAATAAAGTGGAGAATGATTGAGGAGGACACTTAACAAAGACCTCTGACCTCCAAACCCACACACACTTGGAAATAGGCACCTGTAAATACATGGGCATACCACAAGAGTACATGCACAGGAGTGCATGCATAGGAGTGCACGCACACATGCACACACACATGCACGCACTCTGAAGCAGCAGTGTATTTACAGCATTTCTTATCATACCACAGTCTTGCCCTCCTTTCTCTCATAAGCACAGCCAACAGCTTCTAACATTCAGACTTTCTGCCCTCCTCAGTAAGAAAAAAATGGATTTTTAAAGTCTGTTCTCCACATGGCTATCTTGATCAATAATTCTATATCTCAGCTTTCTAGGTAGCAAATTGAGGCTGCATCCAAGTTCAGGACATGACATGAAAATAGGATCTGCCCATGTGTATTTAGGAGGAGTGCCAAAGGGGGAACAGGTAGAGATGTTCTTGCCCTTCCTCAAACAGTAACATTAAGGGCTGGCACTCCGGCACCTAGTGTAGCAAAGGGCACACATCACTCTCTCACTATTAACCCGGTAGCTAACTGTTACCAGATAAACCACAGTAGAGTCAAGTCTTCCTTATCTTATTGAATAACAGTCCCAAAGCACAGGAGCTGGGATGCTGACCACTCATGTGTGCCAGAGAAGCCCCCACAGGTGGCAAGGGAAGATGTGTTATACGTTTGCATGTATAGGAAGAAACATATACACAGGTCTGGGGAGACCTCAGATTTCAGGTAACACTGGGTGTTCTTACAGCTTATCCTCTGAGGATAAGTGGGTGATACTCTTCTAAATTCAGAGAAGAACATAAGTTGCCCAGAGAGGTAGGGAGAGAGAATAAGGTCAGTGTCCACATGAAGAAGTTCTGGGTCTGCTCTGTAACCATCTGGGGTGCTTATCAACACACCTCAAAATGGTAAGACAGCACATTTCATGTTATATGCATTTTACTACAATTGAAATATAATTTCAGAACTGGACTTCTCTTCTCTGCACTTGCTCCTTTCCACCAGACGCTGATGGAGGGTCTCTGTGTAACTAGAACCTAGCCTGAGCCTATAGCCCCATCTCAGCCCTCCCTCCCCATCTCTGGCCTGGTCCTGAGTCCTGTGCCGCCTTTGGTTCCACCCCATCCGTATTCCTTCAGAAGTGTGGATCTTTTTCATGTGACTTAAAAGACATTTATGAGGCTTCAGGGATCTAAAGCACTCTTTAAACTTAAAAGCCAATCTTGGTAATGAGCTTTAAGAAAGCACATTAATTCCTAAAGCCAAGGTGGAGCTGGGACAGAAAGGCTAACCCGAGGGCCTGGGGGAGCCAGCGCTCTTTAGAACACATTCAGTGAGAAGAGGAAAAAGGAGTGGTGCTGTGTAAGGCTCATTCTTGTATGCAACAAGCATCTAATGAGCGCTTAGTGTATGCCAGGAATAGGCAGCAGGGCTCCTGATTCCTGGTGTCCATAATGCAAGATGGAGGAAACGGCACCTCAGCTCTGTGGCTGTGTCTCCTGAGGATCGATGCCCATTTGGGGTTAGATAAACTTGAAGCTGCAGATAGGTTGTCTCCACTACATCAGAAACTCAGGCACCGGGACACTCTCCCTGCCTGTTCCCTATGGAAGACCTGGCCTCATCACAGCATCACTTACACCATACTTTTGATGCCTTCCTCCCCTTTGGTGGGCTCTTCTAGAGAATTATGGGAAGAGGTACCCTAAAGAGGAGCTCTGGTCTATCAAAAAGGGTCATATTGCCCTACAAATCTGCTCATAAAAGTCCATTATAACTTTAAAATCCACAACACAGAACCACTAGGGTATCCTTCCCCACTCCCTATCATCTTGGGGCAACCCACCCCAAATCTCTCTTTCTGGCATTTGTTTTGCCAAATAAAAGGCTGTCTGTGTGGGGCTGGAGAGACTCTTTATGAAGTATATGCTCAGTGGTTAAAAAATGCATAACTGCATTTGCAGAGGACCCGAGCTGGGTTCCCAGTACCCTTGTGAGGCAGCTCACAAGCACCTATAGCTCCAGCTCTAGGGATCCAATGCCCTTTTCTGGCTTCCCTGGGTACCCCCACACATGTGCACAGACACACATACTCACAATTAGAAATAAAAGAAATCTTAAAAACTGAATGTGTTTTTCAACTGAATTTAAAGTTTTTATTTAATGGTGTGAATGTGGGGCAGGGAGCTGTGCACATGAGTGCAGTCCCTGACAAAGCCAGAAGAGAACATCAGGGACCCTGAAACCACAGTTACAGACAGTTGTGAGCAACCATGTGGTGCTGGGATCCAAACGCTAGCCCTGCAATAGCAGCTGGTGAATGAATGCTCTTTACCACTGAGCCATCTCTCCAGACCCTCAACTGATTTTTTTTTTTCTGAGAAGACAAATCTCTAGGGTGCTAAACTACTTTCTTTTCAGATCATTGTTCTCTGAATAAAGAGCAGTTTAAAAGACTCAATCCTGTCCCTGTTCCTTTTCTTCTTCAAGTGACAGGAAGCAGGGGCTGGTCACAGCAGCAGGACACAGCCCTGCTCTGTTTGCAGAGGTTTAATATGCCACCTCTGTCCCAGGCACTCCACATCTGGATGGACTTGGGCAAAGTCTTGGCTCTCACAGAGTAAGTATGACATTATGAAATTGGGCTAAAGGTTAAACAACATGGGACAATTGTTGGCTGATTCGAAACACGGGAGAACAATGTAGAATGGGTAGTGTGGCTCTGGGGAAATGACATCTGAGCCAGAATCAGGTGACAGGAAAACAAACATGGGAATGGTAGGTTCTAGAGAGGATTGACCAGGCAGACAGGCAAAGCCGGCACTCCGGGCCTAGGAGATCATCTTGGTGGGAGGGGGTTTAGGGTGTAGCTACATTCGACCTGGCTGCTCTGTGCCAAGCAGAGCATGAGGAGGAGCAGAAGCAGGACATGAGATAAGAGTGGGTGTCACACCGGTCAAGGGTCAGCATGGGAAGGAACATGTCCTCAGCACTGTAACAGAACACCTAACAAAAGCAGCTTAGAGAAGAAGGGCTGACCTTGGCTCAGAGTCTGCGGATCCGGTCCACTATGGCAGAAGGCAGAGCAGCGGGACTAGAAGGCATGGATCCACAGTCAGGAAGCAGAGAGATGGTGTTCCGCTTGTTTTCATCTTTTCAGTCAGTCAAGACCCTACCCCAGAGGGTGGTGCTACCCACAGTTACTTGGGATGGGTGTTCCCATCTCAGTTTACATCATCTAGAAACTCCCTCACTGATACGCACAGAACCTTGATTCCATGGAGACAGTGATTCTTTTTGTTTGCTTTTGTGTGTGTTTGTTTTTTGAGACAGAGTTTCTCTATATAGCCCTGACTGACATGGAACTCACTCTGTAGACCAGGCCAGCCTGGAACTCACAGAGATCCTCCTACCTCTGCCCTCCCAGTGCTATGATTAAAGGCATGCACTACCATGCCTGGCTCCATGGCAATTTCAATTCTGTCAAGTGGGTGGTCAAGATTAACCGTCAGTTCCAAAAGCAGAGAGCCAATTCGGTTGGTTGGTTTGGATGTCCTGAATAAGCAAACTGGGAAGCTCAAGAGCACTTTTCAAGTGTTTCAGGCACTGAACATGAAACCCCAGCCAAGTCACTGTTGTTTCCCCCAGAGCCTCTGCTCCCATCTGTAGGTCGCCTCCACCTGATCCTCTGTGGACAACCTTCGTCCACCCAGGCTATAATTAGGAGGCACAATGAATGGGTGGCTCAAACAGCACATCTTTTCCTACAGACCCTGAAGCAAGAAGTCTGAGGCCAAGGGGCCAGCACTATTAAGTTCTGGGGCACATTTCCTCATGGGCTGCAGGATGTCCTTAGGTGGTGGAAGGGATGCAGTACCTAAGTCCCCTTTATAAGAGTACCAGTCCCTTTCCTAAGGTGTCCCACCTCAGGCCCTAATCACCTCACAAAGGCCCCACTTCCTCACACTCCCTTAAAGGTGTAAGGGGTTTAGCATGTGGATTTTGGAGTGACATGGTAAGCACTATCCTTGTGGCAATAACAGCAGGCTCTGTGGTAGGCCAGTTGAAGAAATGCTAGACACTTGAGTCTTCAGTATCTTGTAGGTCATGGGCCATCTGCTCAGGGAGACAACCAGGTAACTAGGACCTACCTTAGTCTCCTGCCCCATCACTTCCTGGAGTTGGACTTCTGTACAAACTGCTCCTCTGCCATTCTACTAATGCCCCCTGCAAACAGGACACCAAAATCCTTCTGGAACCATCCAATGTGGGTGTTTCCCAGGACTTTCTAAGTGCTCATAGTCTAACAAGAATTAATTTCCAGGGGGCCAGAAGTGGCCCCACAAACAGTGAATAAGGGTCTTCTTTCCCCTCATTCTCATCAACATCTGTTGTCTTCTTGATGGCCATTCTCACTGGGATTAGATGGAATTTCAATGACATTTTAATTTTCGTTTCCCTGATGGTGAATGATGTTGAACACTTTTAAAGGTGTTTACTAGCCACTTGTGTTTTGTTTTGTTTTGGTTTTGGTTTTGGTTTTGGTTTTGGCTTTGGCTTTTTTTTTCAAGGCATTTTTTCTGTGTAACAGCTCTGGCTGTCCTGGAACTCACTCTGTAGACCAGGCTGGCCTTGAACTCACAGAGATCTACCTGCCTCTGCCTCCTGAGTGCTGGGATTAAAGGCATAGGCCCTCACTGCCCAGCTCAATGACAACTCTTATAAAGGAAAATATTTAATTGGGGCTAGCTTACAATTTAGAAGTTCAGCACATCATCATCATGGCAGGAAGCATGGTAGTGTGTAGGCAGACATGGTGCTGGATAGACAGCTGAGAGTTCTATATCTGGATTGGCAGGCAGCAGGAGGAGGGAGAGACACTGGGCCTGGCTTGAGCATTTGAAACCTCACAGTCCACCCCCAGTGGACTACGTATCTACTCCATCAAGTCCACACCTCCTAATATTGCCACTCCCTATGAGCCTATGGGAACCATTTTCATTCAAACTACCCCAGGTTGTTTTGTTGGTCTTAGTTTCTGAAGTTCTGTTTACTCTGGACACTAAGTCCTCTATTGGAGGGACAGCTCCCAAGGATTTTCTCCCACTCACTGACAGCTTGCTGTAGAGAAGCACTCAGGTCTCGTTAACTCCCTCCCACTTGTTGGTTATCGGTTATTTCCTGAAGATGGAGTCCTATTCAGAAGTCCTTGGCTACACCTGCCTCTTGATGCTCACTCCCTAATCTGTTCTCTAGCATTTTCAGTGCAGGTTTTCTGTTGAGGTCTTTGATCCACTTGAGCTTGATTTTTGTGCAGGATGAGAAAAAATGATCTGGTTCCATTCTTCTACATGTGGATATCCAATTTTCCCAGAACATTTGTAGAAGAGGGTGTCTTTGCTCCAATGAATGTTTTTTGTCATCTTTGCCAAAATCATGTGGTTGTAATCATGTGTCCTGTGGTCCTCCCTCTATTCCATGTGTCTGTCCTGTGACCCTGTGTGTGGTTCTGGATTTTCATTACACGGCTCTCTGGTACAACTTGAAATCAGGTATGAAAGCACCAGCATTGTTCTTTTTGCTCAGGACTGCTTTGGCTAGCCAAGGTCTTCCAGACGTCTGTGTGTATTTCAAGGCTATTTTCTTCTATTCCTATGAAGAATGCCTTTAGGATTTAGATTGGGTTGTATCCATCGGTTTCTTTTATTAAGGTAGTCATTTTTATAATAGTGAGCCTTGCAATTCATAAGCACGGGAGGTCTTCCCATTTTCTAGTGTCTTGCTCAATTTCTTGAGCGTTTTCGAGTTTTCATTGGGCTCTTCTGCATCTTTGTTGTGTCATCCCATGGAATTTTTTATATATATTTTTGGCCATGAGCCTGGCCATTAGCAGCTGAGCTGTCCCTCTACCCCCAAGGTGTATTTTTCCTGATTTCTTCCTTAGGTTTTTTGTTGTCAGTATATAGGAAGGCTGCTGGCTTTTGTATGTTAATTCTGTGTTCTGCACTTTGCTAAAAGTGTTTGTCAGCTCTAAGAGTTTCCTGATGGGGTCTTCAGGGTCTCTTATGTGTAGAATCACATCATCTGCAGATAGAGACTCTGGCTTCTTCCTCTCCTGCCTGCTCCTTTTGTCTGCTTCTCTTGTCCAGGAATTACTGAGAATGAGTGGAGACAGTAGACATCTTGTCTTATTCCTGATACTAGTGGAAGTGCTTTGAATTTCCCCCATTTAATACAATGTCGGCTATGTCTGTCATACACACCCTTTATTGTGTTGATTGAGATATATTCTTTTTTTTTCACAGTCCATGGAGGCATTTTATTAATGTGCTTTACATCTCTAGAAAAAGAATCTAAGGATTTTTCTTCCTGTGTGTTTTCGTCTTGCTTCTTCATGGTCCATGATGCCAGCTGAGGTTGTCAGTACAATGAAGCCAAACTGACAGGATGGGAGCAGATTGTTCTGCCATTTTTCTAGGTCTTTGAGTTGCACATCAAATCTAGGGCTTATCACTCCATACTTGGTCAACTTGCCTGTAAGGTTCACGACGATTTTCCCAGCTCTGTGGTCGTCAATGATTTCAAACTCACCAATGTAACCATGCTTCATCATCACAGTTAGGAACCTAACGATGACTTTGGAGCAGGGCCTGATGAGGACCTGGCATTTGCTTCTCTTCTCAGCATTGTTGATGCTCTTGAGAGCATCAGCTAGGACATTCATGTGCACCATGGTGCCGGCGCAGAAAGATGGCGGAAAGCAATATATTCTTTTTTAATTTATTGTATTTATTTATTATGTATACAGTGGTTTTTTTTATTATGTATACAGTGTTCCATTTGCATGTATCCCTGCAGGCCAGAAGAGGGCACTAGATCTCATTACAGATGGTTGTAAGCCACCATGTGGGTGCTGGGAATTGATCTCAGGATCTCTGGAAGAGCAGTCGGTGCTCTTAACCTCTGAGCCATCTCTCCAGCCCTGAAATATTCTATTCCAAATTTCTTCAGAGATTTTAATATGAAGGGATGTAGCCTTGGCTGTCCTAGAACTCACTATATAGGCCAGGCTGGTCTCTAACTCGAAGAGATCAGTTTGCCTCTGCCTCCTGAGTATTGAGATTAAAGACATGTACCACCATGCGCAGCACAGAGCACCCTCTTCTTCAGGGGGACAACCTAGCACTTTGCTCAGCCTAGCTCTTCCTGGGGTTGGTAGGAGTCCTGGCCAGCCCAGGGCTCAGTCCCTGTCCCCTGCTTACCTTAAAGACAGCTGTCTGTACACTTACTTTCCCTGGAGTTGTGCTGTCTCTCAGTAGGTTTCCCAACTCACAGGATATCTTGAGGTGGATTCATTTTATGGATCACTGATGGGATGCTGTCCCCAGGTGTTGAATAGGTAAGGGTGTTGGATAGGGTCACTTCAACTTGGATAACAAATCAATGGGTCTGTTATGGCCTCCTGGTCTCTCAAGTTCTCCTAGAAAAGAAGGCTGAGAGTACCCCCCCTCTTAACTCACCATATAAGTACAGAGAGGATGCTAGGGGACCAGAGTCCCCACACTCTGAGAAGAGTTTTCCCCAACCAGAGCTCCAGACTCATCCTGCACTGATGCTGCCTGCCATGGGCAGGGACGGCAGCCACTATCAGAGTACTCAGGGTCCCAGCATCAGGTCTGTCTCCCTCTATGGCCTTTGCTCCTCTTAATGGGGTAAACTGCGTGCCTCTGATGTTCACACGACACAGTCTTAACCTTCAGTACCCAAGAAGGTGACCTTAGTAGGAACCAGGCTGTTACAGATACAAGAAGCTGCAGGGAGGCCATTCAGGAGGAATACATGGCCCTAATCCCATGATTCCTGGCCTTGTAACAAGACACAAAGTGAAGAGAAAGAGGAGGTACAAGAGAAAGATTTAGAAAAGATGGAGAAATGCCATCTGCATGCCAAGGAACATCAGCAATCATTGCAGCAGCTTGGAGAGGCCTAAGACTGCCCTCACTAAGAGGCTAATCCTCTGAAACTGAGTCCATCCCTCTCCTCGCCACAACTGAGACAATCATAAATGGTGCTGATGCTGCTCCATCTGCAGGACTAGGCAGTTCCCTGAATTTCCCAATCACCATTCATTTTCTCAGGCTGGGTCAGGTCAATCACCCCTGACTCCACCTCTCTGCTGAGCAGGTAGCACAGGAGGTGTGGGAAGGGGAGCGGGTGGGGACACTAGGAGGAAAGGGAGACTCTCCAGAGTTTCCACAGAGGGATGTTGTGGGCTGGAGCCCAGGCACCAGGTCTCTTAAGGAAGCAATGGCAGCAACAGAAGTCTTGAGAATCATCAGTGAAGTGGACAGTGTCTCCGGGGAAGTGGGATTTAGCAAAACAAAACATCCAGGCCATTCTCTTCCACTCTGGCCTCTGGGTGGAGCAGAAGTTAGTTGCTGACTGGAGAAGAGACACTATACTCTGGTTGGCAAGTGACCACAGGCCAGCAGACCTTTGTCCCAGTGGGTATCTCAGTGGTCAGACACCCTCCAGATTTCCTTACCCCCACGTGGTCCTGGCATTAAGCCATCAGTGCTAAGAGAGTCCAGCTGCCCACTTCCCTTGGTTCAGCCCAGTCTTGTGACAGTATTTGAGGTGACTCAGCCAGCTTTCCAGAATGGCACAGTCTTTCCAAGGGGTGTTGCTACTTTTCACTTGGGAGACACAACCAAGTTCACAAAAACATCCTGTTTCTGAACTTGGCTCAAGGAACAGAAATCAGAGAGGATTGAAAGCAGATCTCTGAGCAGCATGGGGTGCTGGAAGGAATCAGAGTCAGCCAGAGGTCAGGGAGGGAAAGTGACCATGGGGACATGTTTAATTGAGGGGTAGGTCTCAAGATAAAGGGTAAGTGTGAGAAGGAAGTGCTGGAAGAAGGGCTTGTGCCACCTGCAAGAAGCGTTTAGAAAACCGGAGCTGGGACTCAGAAGTCACCAAAGTCACAGAGGCTCCCCACACTGACACACTGGTCTAGATGGGGACAGGAGATGACACTATATCCACTGGGCTTTCCTAGAGGGTGTGGAAGGATAGAGCAGGTTGCCAAAGGCTGTTTATGTGGTGGGAAGCAGGTCAGGTTTCGCAATCCTGCCTGAAAACAGGAGCGCTCAAGTAAAGGGCTTGCGACACTGACCTAAGAGGGACGGGACGGGACGGCTGCTCTGGTGCTGCAGCTGCTCCTTTCCCTCCGTGTCAGGGTGCCAATTTGCAGCAGCTGGGAGAATCTGCTGATGGCATTTGAGATGAGAGGGCATTAACAGAGCTGTGACAGCAAATCCTGCCGCAGGGTTGGAATTAATTTTTCCCTCATTAATAATATCCTAATTTGCATGATTAATATGTCACGATCCATGAACGCAGATGACTAACAGTGCAATCTCTGAACAAAAGAAGCCACCTGCTGAGCAAAATGAATAAGACAAATAGAAAATAAACACAACTCTATGCAGGAGACACCAGCTCCCCCAAACATCACCAGCATCAGAACAGCTATCTGAGGAATGCAGAGAGAAATATTCCTGATGACTCCATGGTAGGAAGAGCTCTGGGTGTACCTGCCACTCCTAGGCTGCCATTGGACAAATCTGAAAATTCCAGACAAGGCTGATGATGGCCTGCTGGCTGAGCTCCTTGCCTGGTGTCTCCAACTGGCCCTAGGCCAAGAGGAGGGATGTTCCAGGCCACAGTGGTGCCACCCCATCAGGCCAGATCCGCCTCTTTCCGTAGCTGCAAACCTCAGCTATTTTTGGCCTGCCAGCCTGGGTCAGGAAGTGGAACAGGCTGATGAGCAATGAGGGAAAACACCTGTGGGATGTCTTCAGCACGTGACACAGACTGCTGGTGATGCTCAAAACTTCTTGGGAGCCATAGCTAGACACAGGGGTCCCCTGGAGACTATACTGCATTCCTTGACTTGAACGTCTGAACATCTCAGCTGCCTGTTCTGCTCATGGTCACCTTGTTTCAAGTCTTCACTCTGAATGACTTATACAAGCTAAGAGAGGTCCAGTGTCACTAGGAAATATGATCTTATGCGGCCGCCATCATGTGTGCTGCTCTATATCAACCATTCTGTTGCTGTGTGGCACATGGCTGTGTCATATTACACAGCAGAAATATGCTCAGAGAGTATGATGTTGGTAACACACACGTAAGCACACATGCATACATATACACGGGTGCACATATACATATGTGCATACATGGCGATTACAGTATGTTCATTAGCTAACAATAATCACTTCATTATACACATGTATATCAAAATATTATGTAATTTTTAATTATGATGTTTACTAAGAATATATGCAATAAAACACAGTTACACTAGTGACCATGTGAGTTGAAATTGTCTCAGAAGTACATTTTAAAAATTCAAAAGAAATAGATGAAAATAGTCCTTCTTTTTTGGGGGGGCAGGGGAAGCTGGGGTTTCTCTGTGTAAGAGCTCTGGCTGTCCTGTCCTGAAACTTGCTTTGTAGGCCAGACTGTCCTGGAACTCACAGAGATCCTCCTGCCTCTGTCTCCCAAGTGCTGGGATTAAAGACCTGGGCCACCATGCAGAAAAATCCTTAATACTGTGCTTTTTTGACCCAGGATATCCCAAATATTATCTCAGCAGATAATTTAAAGGTTTCCAGGCAGATAATTTAAAGGTTTCCAGGCACTTATTGGATATTGCTCATTAGTTTTTATTCTAAACCTGTGGGATCTGGTGCATACATTATACCCCACAGCAGACTGTAGTGTAGGCTGGCTACATTTCAAGTGCCGAGAAGTCACACATGGCTCATCAGATCACGTGTGACACACAGGTGTAGTCCTTTCCGCTAGATGTCACATATGAAATGTTTGTGTCAGCCTGCTGAATTTCCATGATAAAGCCCCAAGATGCTGGAATTAGGAGGTGAGAACTCTGGGAGGCAACAAGGGCCAAATCAGTCCCAGGGTGGGGCCTTCACATCACAATTTGTGCCCTTCTTAGAGACAGACATTCTCCCCCTTCCCCATGTCTCCATGTGGAGACACAGAGGAGGGAGCCATCTACAAGCCAGGAAGAAAGCCCTCACCAGGGTGGCCATGCTGCCAGGAACTCTTGGTTTGGACACGAAGCCTCTATTACCATAGGAGGGTAATTTCTGTTATTTGAGCCCTCTGTCTGGGGTATGTTTCCAAAGCCTAAGTTGAGGCACAGGCCCTGCATGGCATAAACCCAGCAGAATGGGGATCTGAGACAAAGAGCTGGGAGGTCAAGGCCCTCAAAAGCCAAGCTTATCCTGCCTCCCTGCCTCATGACTAGAGAGAGTGAGTCACTGTGTTCAGTGCTGTGTGCAGAGACTGAAATCCCTGCCTCCAAGCTCACTAGCCCTGGCATCAGTAGGCTGCTTAACTTGCAAACTGGATGGGAAAGGAGCCATCCCCATGAAGCCTGCTTGCAAGCCGAGATCATCACTATAGGATCTGGGCAGAAAGTAGCAACTACCACCAGGCACCTGATAACAGGAGGGGCAGGGGTTTCAAAGGCTTCCAACAACACAAAGCTGTTTTCTTCAGGGGTTGGACCATTGCTCACAGTTAGATGTTTGCCTGATGTTCAACAGGTCCTGGATTCAAGCCCCAGCGTTACACACAGAACTGTGCCATGGCCAAAGGTCATTCTGGCCTCTGACCACAACTGCTGTGACAGTTTCAGTTGTCCCTGAATCACACACCAACTTTTGGATATCACCTTTTCCATTGTTAGACATCAAGAAATCAGAGTAGAAAACACAGAAGTGCTGAGGCCTGCCACTCTCGGAAAATTAATTGTACAGTGTAGGCATCAATGACAGACCAATTCCCAACTCTCTCAAGACCAGAACTTAATATTCTGGAAGGGAACCCAGAGACTTGGCAAATCACTCTCCCCAAGCTGTCGTGGTCAGCCTGTGGATCCAGCAGCCTCCACAGAGCAGATGAAGCTATTCACAGGACCCAGGTGTAGGCTCAGAAACACAAAAGCACATGATGGCTGGAAGTCACCTGAAAAGCCTGGGAAGGTCAGGGAAATGTCCTTAGGTGAGCACTCTGGGCCCTGGGACTAAGCAGAGCATAATCAAAACTATCTGACACTGTGTATCTGTTTCCTTTGAGATCGAGAGCCTGCCTTTGGCAACAAGCACGAGAAGCTAGGGCTGAAGGTTCTGGCCAACCCACAGCAAATGGACAAGATGTGAGGGTTTCTGGGATGTTGAGGGAGGCATGCCACTCACAGAAAAGTGGTGAGAGCAAGACCATGCCTAGTGAAAGGTCTCTGGGGAAATGGACCGACTTCAAGGCAAAGTTCAGTATCTGGGGATGGAAGGCCACCCGGGGGCTTCTGCCAAGAGGCCAAACCACAAAGTAGTCTGGTCACAGGGCTGGGGTGAGGCTTGCCTAAGAGAGCAAGCAGGGTGGACTGATGGTGATGCTGCTGGCTCATGCATGGCGCTCACCACTCCCACATAAGAGGTGCTGAGCCACGGCTGTTTACTCTAATGGACTCCAGTAAACGGGGTGCAGCAGGGCTGACCATATCTAAACTAGGTCAGTGCCCAGAGCCAGGCCTCTGTGACCTCTTTTGGAAGCCTCGCTCTTCATATGTCATCTCAACGACTTCTCAAGACCCTACCCTCTAGCCTATGCCTCCATCTACCATTCACAAATGCATTCCCAGATCCATCTCCACCCACAGGTCCCTATGCCCAGGCTGGCTCTGTCTTAGGGCTGCCTCCAGCCTCCCCCAGAGGAGCACCAGTGGGAGCTGGGCACAGCCTGGCTTCTGCGGCAGTCCCCCATCTTCAGCCCTCTACTGGCAATGGTAGGTTCTTTGTAGTCAGGAAGGAGTGGCCTTAGAATATAAGTGTGTCTCCTGGGTCACATTTGGTCATAGGTACAGGTTAGACTGGCCCCACCTGGCTGTAGATCCAGCTCAGGGTAAAATTTGAATAATGGGAGCTGGAAAATGTCCATCTCACTAACATAACC
Source organism: Onychomys torridus (assembly GCF_903995425.1). Classification (NCBI taxonomy): domain Eukaryota; kingdom Metazoa; phylum Chordata; class Mammalia; order Rodentia; family Cricetidae; genus Onychomys; species Onychomys torridus. The sequence goes on from NC_050445.1 coordinate 4,430,775, forward strand.
ATTCCAACTTCAGTTTACATCAGATTCCTATTTTCCACTTAGAAACTAATGCCATAGCATTGTGAGGAATTGAACTATGGCTTTACATATAGCTTTTTTTATAAGTGTTGTTTTGGACTGTGTTTTAGTTTTTTGAGATAGAGTTTCATATAACCTAGGCTGACCTCTAACTCATTATATAGCTGAAGCTGGCTTTGAACTCCTGATCCTCCTGCTTTTACCTTCAGAATGATGGGATTATGGGGTGTATGGTTTTCATTCATGTCCAATAACTGCAGCCTAAACTCATACATATTTTCCTTTAGCCATTCTTTATATTGTGTACACTAGCAAGTGTGTACACGGGCAGGGCCATAAACGTGGTTAGTATCTAGTACCTGACAGGTCTCCCAGTGTCCAGTTGCTCAAATCACCATTGGATTTTTCCTTTGCTCACATCACCACCAATTCTGCACTGGGGACAAAGGAGGACACAAGGATTAGACATCCCCCTGCTGTTGGAGGAGTCGTGGGGCTGTCAGTAGGTTTCGCAAGGGAATATACATGGACCTAGCTCTCATAAATAAGACCTCCATTGCCAGCCGGGCAGCAGGGGCACATGCCTTTAGTCCCAGCACTTGGGAGGCAGAGCCAGGTGAATTTCTGTGAGTTCAAGGCCAGCCTTGTCTACAGAGCGAGAGCCAGGACAGGTACCAAAACTATACAGAGAAACAACCCTCCCCCCCAAAAAAAAGAACTGCATTGCCTTTCTCCATGACACAGTGGCTTCTGTCCTCATACCATTGATATTTCTAAAGTATGGCCATTAGGGACCAGGCCAAGGCAATGTGCCCTACAACCTCCTCTGGCACCCTTGACTTCGTTTGAGTTGGCTGGGCAGAGCTCTCATCTCTAGGTTAAGGAGCAGGCTCACCACTCCTTATGAAGTCTCTCACAAACATGCTTAGGGCCCAGGGAACCACCTCTGTTCTAAAGGAAGTGCAACCTATACATTTGGGTAAATAAAATTGCATAACGCCACATGTCCCTGCCTGTCTCCAGGACCCCAGCATCCCCTCAACCATCCAGTCTACTTGAGCCTTTGTGTTTAGGAATACATAGCCAGCTGTGGCCCTGAGAGAGCTTGTGGCAAGTTCTGAGCCCTAGGTCCTCCTACAGGAGGCTGGCAGCCACAGGAATGTACAGAGTGAAACCCCACACTGTCCACTGATATACCCTTCCCTGGTTCATAGGATGGGGTTGGGCCTCCCATATAGTTAGGGCCCAGTCTGCCCTCTTCCTCCAGCCAGTAGAGCCACAGTGGAGCTGAGACAACTCTGTATAGGACACAACCCATCCTATCCTGGGAAGACTAGCACACAGCTTGAACAGCCAGTGGAGCTTAGCTTCATTCACCCTGAACAACATGCCCCACCCTGCTCTGCATGAGGGTCAGCTGAGTCCTATCAACTCCCTACTCCATCCTAAATCCCCAAGGGCACATCTACAGAGAAAAACCCTTGATATCTGTGTCCTCTTCACCACAGCCCAAGTCACAAGTGCATCATCTTTGCCTGTGGTCCAGCCTAAGGGAAGCTTGATTGTGACATCTGGGAGTGTTTCCTGGGTCCTTGTTTCTCCAGGCTCCATAGCTGGAACTAGAACGAGCAACTGTCCCTTCTGGCATCAGAGGGGCCTTGGTCTATTCCTGTTGATAATCACATCTACCCAGACAGCCTGGGCTTCCCTAAACTGGGGCCTCTACAAATTGCAAATCACTGATAGAGGGTTAGCATATGAGTCACCAGCGAAGCACAGCTTGTGTAAACAGTCACATAAGCAGTGATGATCTCAGTCACAGAGAACTAGCTAGTGGCTTTATCCATTTTGTTTGTTTGAAACAGAGTCTCACTCTGGAGCCCTTACTGATCTTGAGCCTGGTAATCTTCTTGTCTGACTCTCCCAAGTGCTGGGATTATGGATATGTATCACCACACCTAGTTTATTATGATTCTGTTACTCTTTTGCTATTGAATAGGGTCTCTTATAGCCCAAGCTGGTCTCAAACTCATTACATTATTAAGGAATCCCTTGAACTTTCGATCCTCCTGCTTCTGACTCATAAGGACTGGGATAATAGGAATAAGCCCCTCACACTCAATTCATCATAATCTTTTCACATTTTTCTGTGTAGTGTGTGTGTGTGCGTACAAGTGCATGGGCATTTGTGTGTGCAGAGCAGAGGCTGACACTGTGTTTCTTCTGCTCTCTTTGCCTTTGATAGGGTCTCTCACTGAAGCCAAAGCTCCCCGACTGGCTGTTCTCACAGCCAGCTCCAGGATCTTGGTCTCTGCCTTCCTAGCACTGGAGTCCCAGGTGCTCACAACTGTGTCCGGCTTGTGTGGATATGGAAGAAGACCTGAACTCAGCTCCTCATGCTTGCTGAGAAGGCACCTTGCTGACTAGCATGTCTTCAAACCCTTGAATGGTTTGTAAAGTCTTTTTTTTTTTTTTTTTTTTTGGTCTAAGTAGTTGCTTCTTCCCTTAAAATTTGCATGTGTCTGATACATGTAATTGAGAAATGTTTTTATTATGCTTTTATTTTCATTTGTTTTAAAATACTGTTTATGTTGCATATCCTCCATTTTTTAAATTAAATATATACAAAATCCATACCCACAGCAGCTTGCCTTTTTCAAAAATTTGGAATTCTCTTCATTTGTCTTTAAAACCACTTCAAACTTAAAAGGCTACCTTATTAGACATTTAAAGTGTACTTACCAGCTTCATAAACATTATTTTAAAAGAAGCATAGGCAGTTGTGGGCTTGGAAACAGAGTCATGGTAACACCTTGGGCTCCATGGAGGTTCAGGAGCTTCCGGATCACCAGCGCTCTGTTGGCATCTATGGGAACTTCATGTTCCTTACAACAGAGAACAGAAACTACAAGAGGAGCTGTGCTACATGGGGGGCAGGAAGGGGGTCTCAGGCTGGTCACAGTGTTAAGAAAACCAAGCTGGATTCCAGCCCTTGGCAGGAGGGGATGGACACAGTCCTGGGACCCAGCTTTTCCTGGTAGAAAGGTGCTGATAGCCTAATATGGAAGACATTTAGGGTGTGGTTGGTGAGTGATTATGCAGCTAAGCCTGTGTAGTGTGGTGTGATATGATGTGGCAGATCTAGGGACAGCCCCTGGTCCTTTTCCAGGCCCATGGGCTACTCTGAAGGACCCCCACTCAATTCTCCCTGCCTGGGTAGCCTCTAGTCTCCAGCCCACACTGCTTCCTTCTGTAAGGAGAAGGGCCCTTCACCATCAGCTGAGCTGTCTCTGGCACTGACAGCCAACAGCCATGTATTAGTATCAAAATGTTCCTGTTGACATGAGACTGTCAGTGCACATATCATTATATCTGAAATCATGAATGACATGAGCCAGGAGCAGTAAAACACACCTGGAATCCCAGTAGTTTAGAGTCTGCAGTGGGGTGATCAATCTGGAGTTTGAGGTCACCCTGGGCCACATAATGAATTCCAGAACAGGACAGCCCAGGGCACATAGCGAGATCCCCATCCCCCCATCTCACAAAGGAAACCCCAAACAAAAATAAAAACATGGGCTGCTTGTTACCTCCTACTGTAGGATGAAGGGCTGTGTGGATTCTTAGGTCTCTCAGTGGGTGTTCCCCATTGATAACCAGTGGTTGACAGGTCACCAGCTAGAATGATGGTGAGATTTCAAGCTAATTACTATGCTAGCCTTTATGCCAGGTTACCTCTTTCCCTGAAATCATGGAAATAGAAGACAGAAACATCTCCACATGTCATGGTCTTCCTGGGTAGATTTCACTCGTCTGTTGGTGTTGGATGAAGAGTGAGTGGGCAGTATAGTCCCAGTGCCTTCTGTCCATGGTTGGCCTTGTCTTCCATTCCCCCTGCTTTTAGTGAGAGGAGGCATCGTAGACATATTCCTTCATATTAAATGGAGCTGATCGGGCTGGAGAGGTGGCTCAGAGGTTAAGAGCACCAACTGCTCTTCCAGAAGTCCTGAGTTCAATTCCCAGCACCCACATGGTGGCTCACAACCATGTGTAATGAGATCTGGCACCTGCTTCTAAATAAATCTTTTTTTAAAAAATGTAGCTGATCACTTCTAGTCTTGAGGACTTCCAGATGAGGGGCATCACTACCCTTTCATGGCTGTTTCCTTCCTCACAGGACCTTTGCCTGGTGCCAAGAGACTGTTCTCTGGGGAATCGAGTATCTGTAACCCAACTGGCTTCTTGTGGCTTGCTTACTGCAAGAAATGGGGATGGTATCACATGGCCCTGTGACTAGTCAACCATTCCTAGACAAAACCAAACCCAGAAAGAAGAAAGAGACCCAGGGCACCCCGAGTTTGCTCTCCAGAACCCATAATGCAAAGAGAGAAACAAACCCCTGAAATTTTCCTCTGCCACTCTGTGACAGGCACTCACACACCCAGCCACACATTACACACACACACACACTCCCAGATACAAATACATTAATAATAAATAAAAATTAAAGGCCAGTAAGAGACTCTGTCTCAAAAAAAAAAAAAAAAAAGGTAAAAGGCATCTGATATTTCAAGAATAAAGGAGGAAGCGCATCAGACATTGTCCTTTGTCCTACATACACACATACTCAGAAATAAAAAGAAGCCAGTACCAGAAAACAGGCAAAGTATTTCCAAACCACAAGAGCAAAGGTAGGGCAAGAGCCACAAGACAGCATCTGAAGTGCAGGTCACATGACAAGCAATAGGCTTGAGTCTGAAGGCAAGAAATGACAGGGTGTGACCAGGAAGGACACAGCCCCAAGTCCATCTTTAGCAAGTCCTCCAAATCAATCAACCCGAAAGTGACTGAATAAATTAGCAAGAGAAGCGACCACTCTTCCTTACAAAGATTCCCAGTCATCAGTGCTGTCTACCCTCCCAAGTGCTGGAGTATAAGCCCCTCATTTTGAGTTGTGGCCTTACAGAGCGAAGTCTGGGTATAGGCTCCTTAGCAGGTCACGGGGCTCCACCTTTTCTCCTGAAGGAAGCTCTTCCCGGCTTCTCATTTTCTCTTCAGCATCTCTAGTGGCCAGCTTTCCCTCGCAGGCCCTGGGCCATCTTTACATGACATAAGAGCCAGCACTGGGTGTGCAACAGTTGACCTGGTGACTGACAGGAATGGGTGGTTTGGCAGCCTGGCTGTGCTGGACAAAGGATGATTCCGATCCTGGATAGGACCCAGATTTTTATCTCACCACTCATGAACTAAAACTTAAATTACATTTTTCTGGACATTTTTACTTAACACCTCCTGACCTCTGTTGGACTTGGGAAGCTGAAGCTGGGGCTTCCAGGATGGGACTCTGGACAGGGCAGCCCTTTCCCAAGGAGGCCCAGGCAAAGAGGCTCTTCCCCAGGAGTGAGGTGGAAGGGAGGTCCTCTGTGGGCCTCCTGGTCACTCAGGTCTGAGCTCAGGCACCTTCTGGAATGGTGAGGCTGAGGCCTAGGTGCTGAACATCACTGAGTGAGTGTAGAAAGTGGTCTCCATCCTCATGGGGCCACTCCATCTTGTTCATGGCCCCCCAGCTTTTCATTGTTGTTGTTGTTACAATGTAATTCCCTTCTGTGCCCCAGAAGTCTTTCTGCAGGGATGTCTCACTCTCTAAACCCAGGGAACTGAGAGAGAGAGCTGGACACAGGTATTGAGAGGACCTGGAGTGACCAGGTGGGGTGGAAGGCCTCTCTCCGATAGGCCTGGCTTCCTGGAAATGAGCAGAGGAGCTGGAGACAGAAAGGACTTTGACAGAAGGAAGGATCCATTTCTGGAGCATCCCAGAGTCTCACCTGCCTGATACTTAATCCCATTTTTTGGTAGACAGAGGCAAGAGGATCTCTGTGATTTCAAGCTCGGCCTGGTGGTAGGTTCCAGGCCAGCCAGGGTTACATAGTAAGGCTCTGTCTAAAATGAAAACCTCACCAATTGATGGGCTGGAGAGACAGCTCGGCAGCTAAGAGCACTTGCTGCTCTTACATGGCACTGGTGCTCGGTGCCCAGTACCCACACCAAGGGGCTTATACCTGCCTGTAATCCCAGTTCCAGGGGATCTGATACCCTCTTCCGGTCTCCATGGACTCCTTGCACATATGTGGTGCGTATGAACTCATGCAGGCATGCACATGTACAAATAACTAATACATGGATAGGTTTGTTTAAAACATCTGAATCCGACCAGAAGATGATCTTAGTTTATAAGAAGAAAAGATACAAAACAAGGAAAATAAAAACAGTTGAACAAAAACAAAAACAAACAAACAAAAAAAAATCCGAATCCTTGGTTATTTTTCCTTTTTGTTGTTTATATGGTTTTTTGAGACAGGGTCTCATGTAGCTCAGGTTGGTCTCAAACTAGGTTACACAGCTGAGGTTTGCCTTCAACTTGAATGATAGGCCTGACCCTAGCTGACTAGCTCTTAAAACAAATTAATATATTCAGTCCTGAGGAGTGCCTCGTGTTGACTGTAGATGGAAAAGAAAAGATGTGCCAGAGACTTTGAGAAAACTGTTTTGTTCCCCTCCCAAACAGAAAAGGTCAAGTTTAGCAGACCTCCAGACCAGAGAAACTGGTTCTGTATAAACATATCCTGCAACAATCAAAGGGGTCAGAAACAAATTGATGATTCTTTTTTTTCCAAGTGAGGTTAAGAAGAGCGTTCACGTCACTGAAAGGTCATCAGCCCCTGTGATGTAACCCTGCCAGGCACTGCCATCAATGTCACCCCAGAGCACACGTACTGACCCCTGTCTACCAGGCAACACCCCAAATCAGAGATTCTCTGCCAAGAAGGCTGATGGGTCAACAAAGGCCTCACACGCCAGTGGACCTGGGCCTGAAGGTCTGTGGTGAAAGCCCAGGAAGGGCACTGACCCTGTTCCAATGGCCCAGCTGGTCCCACCTAGCCACGACTGGGAGTCATGGCACTCCAAGCTTCCCTGACAAAGTCAGAGTGCTCCTTTACACCTACTATCAAAGATGACCCTGGACCCGACCCCTGCTATATTGGCTGCTTTCCTTATAATTGTTCCCAGATGCCTGACAAAAAGCAGCTTATGGGAGGAAGGGTTTGCATTGGCTTGGAGTTCAGAGAGATGCAGCCCATCATGTGGAGAAAAGAATGGTGCACCAGGAAGCAGGTATGAGTGCGGTGCTCAGGTCCTCTCTCCTTCCCCCCCTTTTATTACGCCTGGGACTCCAGCCTGGGATGGGGTGAGTCCCATTCAGGGTGAGTCTTCCCTCTTCTGTCCTACCTCCCTAGCAACAGGGACACTCAGGTACACTCAGAGGTGCGTCTCCTAGGTGACAGCAAACCAAGTCAAGTTGGCAATGGAGATTAATCATGTCTGCTTTCAAGGATTTAGCCCAGTGGGGTGGGGGGCACACTAGGCAGTAAACACTTGTGAGCCAGAGGAAAAAGGAAAGCAGTGGAGGGAAACTGGGGGAAGACTCCAGGCATGGAGGTAAAGAAGCGGGAGTCACCAGAGGAACCGCTATTGGTGTGCAGAGGATGGTCGGTCAGTTGAGGTCAGCCTTCAACAATAATGCAACTCCCAGGAGACCTGCTTCTAGAAATATAACTTTAAATGAATGGACACAGAGCTGGGAAAGTATCTTAGTGGGTAAAAGGCTTAGCGTGCAAGTGTGAGGGCCTGAGAATCCTCAGATCCAACATAAAAACTGCATTTACAGCAAAATCAGCTATAATATCAGTGGTCTAACAGGGAGATGGGAGGAAGAGACCAGAGAATCCTGGAAACTCACAGGCCAGCTAGCCTGACATGCACAGCGCTAAAACAATGAGACCCTGTTTCCAAGACAGAAATAATGAGAAACAATACACAGGACTGTCCTCTGCCCTCCACATGTACTGTGGCATTTATGACCCCACGTTTATACACATGAAGTGCAAGGCAAACTGCACATGTCTCTTCATAACATGGAATCTGGGATAATTAAGTGTTCTCTGCAATCTTAGTATCCTTCAGAGAGGTCCTCAGGCCCAGGACTGTGCTCACTCCTGGCTAGAAAAGTGACTCATAACATGGAATCTTGGATATCTAAGTGTTCTCTGTTAAGATTCCTTCAGAGAGGTCCTCAGGCCCAGGACTGTGCTCACTCCTGGCTGGAAAAGTGACTCATAACATGGAATCTTGGATATCTAAGTGTTCTCTGTTAAGATTCCTTCAGAGAGGTCCTCAGGCCCAGGACTGTGCTCACTCCTGGCTGGAAAAGTGACTCAGCACTAAAGCAATCGGCTTGAAGGAAAAACCCAACCCTGCTGATTTATTGCTTGATCACATTCCATACACATGCATAGTATGTGATTCCTGAGCCCCAAAACCCATGGCTTTCCCAGTTTCCTAATTCACTGGGCCAACACTAGTAGGATGTTTAGCCCTCTCTACAATTGGTTTGTTAGTGTCTAAAGGATAGCCAAGGGAGGAGATGAGGCTAGAGAGCGGTGTAAAGCACATTTTCAGGTGGATTATTTTTATTAAAATTGTGTTCATGTTTGCACAAGAAAAGACAGAAGAAATCAGCCAGGTGCCTGTATCTTTGATGAGGAAGGTCTTTTTAAAGTCTTGTTGTGGGTAGCCCAGGGAGCTGGCTACCCAGTACCCAGTACCCGCAGAGTGGTTGCCTGCAGAAACAAGGGTGCAGCACTGATTCACAGGGGTTCCACTTGCAGATTTGGTACCTTGTCTTGAAATAGAAATGGAAGAGAAAGTAGATGTTTGCACTGATATGGCACAGGATGCTCTTCCAGAAGACTCTAAGATCCCTGCAAACTGTCTCCACATGCTGACTTCCTGTGTCTTAGGTTCCCCTTCGGACAAAGGATGACCACTCCCTGATAACCCAGCACCCACATTATATGGCTCATAACCATCTGTAACTCTAATTCCAGAGGAGTCAATATAGTCTTTTGCCTCCAAGGGCACTGCACACACATGTATGTATGTACACCCCAGCATACCCATACATACACATTATCTTAGTTCCATTGCTGTGATTAAACACCATGACCAAAAGCAACTTGGGAAGGAAAGGGTTTATTTCATCTTATAGCTTGCAGTCCATCATCCAGGGAAGTCAGGGCAGGAACTAATGAAGGAACGGCAGGAGCCGATGCTGAGGCCATGGAGGAGTGCTGCTTACTGGCTTGCTCCCCATGGCTTGCTCAGCCTGCTTTCTTAAAGCACCCAGGGCCTCTAGCCCAGGGATGCCACCACCCACGGTGAGCTGGGCACTTCCACATCAATCACCCTAGAGACTTGCTCACAGGCTGATCATATAGATGCATTTTCTCAATTGAGGTTCCCTCCTCTCACATAATTCTAGATTGCATCAAGTTGACAAAAAACTAGCCAGAACACACATTAAATAAATACATAAATAAATATATTTTTTAATGATTCTGCCTTTAAGAAAATAAGGAAAGAGTTATTTGTGAGTGAAGTCAGAGTGACCATGGCCCAGGGAACATGGGTTCAGGTTACCCTGAGTGGCAAGTCCCATCATGAAGGAAGAGACACAAACTTTTATAGTCACAGAACAAGAGAAAACAGTGAATCAATGCATTAACAATGATATGGGGCAGAAGAAGCCGGGAGGGTACACAACAGCAGAGATGGAAAAGCCTGTCCTAGGTTTCAGTGTTCTCTTGCTCACAGGCTTCTCTAACTTTTCTGTTTCTCTGGACTACACTATATAAAGACTTGTCTTGGTCTACAGATCAACATTCTTAGCTTTAGGGCTTGTGGAGCCCAGAGGTCTGCTCAGCTCAGCAGTATGTTTCCCTAGATGTTTACAAGGATGTTGGGTCATATAATGAGGCTGAAAGCAAATGGAGGGCCTGAAACCACCCAGGGTCATTTTGGCTTACAACATAACATCTCTCTACTACGACATTCTAGTTGTCAGCTAGGTCAGCAGCCCACAGGATCTTTGACACAAAGCTAAAGCTTCATCTACCTATGCCCTGGTGCTATGCTCCAGGACCACACCAAAGGACAATGGTGGCAGCCACGTCCCGTTCCCATTTCAGAAGGGACACTGAAGCACAAATCAATAACTCAATCAAACAAATGCCCCTGACACAGTGGCCTTGAATCACCAAATCAGGACAGAGAGGACAAAATCTGCAGGCACAGCACAAAGAAGCTTCCCCACAGGAACTCTATTTGAGGTAGGTCAGTGTTCCTATTGCACTGTGCTAGCCCGCCAGCTGCCCTTTCTCCAGGGCTAGCAGAGACAAGGCTGTGAGTATCAGCAGTGGAGGAGACACAGGAATCCCTATGGACTGGCTTCACAGGCTACCTTATTGAGCCCTGGGATCCCTGCAGATAGAGGCCAGCCATTTCCTGGTAACCAAGCAAAACACTGAAGCACTGGACAGGGTGTCACATGCTGTGATATGGGAACTGGCATTTTTTTTAACCTGTATCTGGTCCATATGGGTCCAACTTTGAGGAGACGAGGGAGGGAAGGGTGGAGGAGAGGAGGCTCAAAGGGAATGAAGCTACTACAAATGTTCAACATGAAGTTTTCCTACTCAAAACTCAGCAGTCTAAAGGTGCTTGCAAAGGGCCAGGGAGATGGCTCACTTGAAGTGCCTACTGTACAGGCGAGAACTTGAGTTTGGATTCCTTACCACCCACATCCAAAACCAGTTGCAACCCTGCCTCTGTAATCTCAGTACTGGGGAGGCAGAAAGAGGCTGATCCCTGAAGTTCACAGTCAGCCTGTTTAGCTCATTAGGCAAGTTCCAGGATCAGCAAGAGGCCCTGTCTCCGAAAATAAGGTGATTAATGAACACACACACCGGCATGTACATACCCACATAAACATATAAACGTGTCCACACACAAATATAGCCTCTCTCCCTTACATTTTTTCCATATACTCTTGTTTATTTTAGTTGGAGGGTAGTTCTTCAATATCATATTCAACAACAATCTTTTTTTTCAGAAGCTTATGCAAAAATCTTGAAATTTTCTAAAACCAAAGAGTAAGAGGGGGAGTAACTGGCTCCAGGTTAGACACACTCTTAACCACCAGCTGATAGGTACTTTTCACGTGTGTTTTGTAACTGCCTCCTGATGTTTACAGAAACTAGAGTTCAACAAGTTGATGGCTTTTTCAGGTCACAGGTGAGAGTGGTCCTGTGAGTCCACGGCATGATTCACAGCCCAGGCTCCTCCTGCCACGCCCACCACACTGATACTGAGGTTAGGACAGCTGAGGCCAGCAAGGGACAGGGCTTTTCTCCTGATCTCTGGGAAAGTCCGCACAGAGTGCCTGTAGTTGGTGGGGAGTGAGCCTGGGTTTCCATACTTGCAGTCCTGGAGTGAAAACCTGAGTAATGCTATACTTGGGGACACGTCCACCTGTGCATGTAAACTTTGTCTCTCAATATCTAAGCTCTTTGCAAGGTTCCTCCCTGCACAGTATGCTCTCTCTCTCTGATAAATGGACTTTCACTATTATGAAATGCCCCCACCCTGTGGCCTCCACGAGGCACTTGTGTTAACTGCAGCTCCCCAGCCTTCAGGCCTCCTCCTTCCTGGCTTCCCCTGCAGTCCACCTGCCCTTAGGTTTTGTGTCTCTTCATGTTGGGGAGACAGCTCAGTGCTAGAGTGCCTAGAAAGTGACCCCCAGCGCCACATGCACACAACTAAATCACGCAATGTGTCTCCTGTGACTGGATACCGTTGGCTCCTGCACCTTTACCCCCCTGCTGATGGAAGGCTCAGCTACCCCACAGGCTGGAGCCAACAACAGCTCAGCTCTGGCACTCACCGCTCCCCCTTCTTTCTCTCCTCCTTCCTGCTTTTCTGGGGTGGATCTTTAGGATCCTATTGCTTCTGACCTTTAGCTGTTTGTTTTCCAATCGGCTTTTGAGCTCTGTCCTAATATGTTCCCATCACTAACAACACAACACCACAAACTGTGAAAGTTGTCAAGAAGCGGGGAACCCCCTAGCCATGGGAGCTGTGCCTGTGATAGCAGATCTACCCTGAGGTAACCCACTACCCACTAATTCATTAATGACACAGGTGAATGGATCTCAATGTGCACACAGAGGGCCCATCACCTCTTAATACTTATAAGGCCAATTAAATCTCAATGTGTCTTTCAGCGGTGGCAATCTAGATTTAAACAACAAATTTGTATCTTTTCATCATTTTTTAAAAAACACATTTTTCGGTGTTCCTTTTCTCTTTCTGCTCTCTTCCCTCGGCACGGTCTCTGGTTCTCTGGTTCTCTCTCTCTCTCTCTCTCTCTCTCTCTCTCTCTCTCTCTCTCCTTCTCTCTCTCTCTCTCTCTCTCTCTCTCTCTCTCTCTCTCTCTCTCTCTCTCTCTCTCTCTCTCTCTCCTTCTCTCTCTCTCTCTCTCTCTCTCTCTCTCTCTCTCCTTCTCTCTCTGTCTGCCTCTCTCTCTCTCTCTCAATAAAGCTCTAAAAGATTTAAAAAAAATATTTTTCACCTGGCGGGGGTGGCGCACACCTTTAATCCCAGCACTTGGGAGGCAGAGCCAGGCAGATCTCTGTGAGTTCAAGGCTAGCCTGGGCTACCAAGTGAGTTCCAGGAAAGGCTCAAAGCTACACAGAGAAACCCTGTCTTGAAAAACCAAACCAAATGAAATGAAACCAAACCACAAAACATTTTCCTCCTGTTATGTTAAAATGTGTGACTTAAGATTCTTCATGTGGTTAAAGCTACGTGTTAAGTGTGCACATTAATGGCAGCCGCAGTGGTGCACACCCATCAGTATGTAGTCCCCACCACCTAGTCCAAGCCTTCACTCACACTGAAAGCACAATCTCCACAGCCATTCTCTGCCACCGTCCTGTCAGCGTTTGCCTCCCTGATGGCACCACCTTTGCAGTTGTCACTTTTCAGAAACTAGAGCTCTGCAGCTACAAAAACCCACTTAGCCTTGCTGACCTGTTCAATGCCATACCGTTCAACCCCACTAGTTGCTATGGTTTCTCTACTGAAGCAGCCACAGGTGTGCTCTAAAAGACCAGGGGCCAATGTAAAGGCTTGCTCCTAACCATCTCAGGCCCTCCTGCAGTACTTTGTTCCTCATGCCCTGGAGGCTGTGGCCTATCTGGCAACTCTCCCAACAGCTATGACAGTCCCCATGTGGGGACCAGAAGGAAGCAGCATCCACACAAAGCACCAGTGAAGCCCATCCCTAAAGGCAATGTGTTTCTGAAACTGGCTTTTTCTTTCTTTCTTTTTTTTTTTGAGACAGGGTTTCTCTGTGTAGCTTTGTGCCTTTCCAGGATCTTGCTCTGTAGACCAGGCTGGCTTTGAACTCACAAAGATCCGCCTGCCTCTGCCTCCCGAGTGCTGGGATTAAAGGCGTGTGCCACCACCGCCCGGCTGCAACTGGCTTTGAAATCCATGTGCAATTGAAAGGAGTATCTGAAACAGAATGGTGTTTATGGAGCCATGGACCATCTCACACTTGCAGCCCAAAAGTTCTATCCTGTCTGTAATGTGTATGTTTGTGTGTTCATGTTTATACATGTACATTTTCATGGAGGTACATAGGTACGCACAGGCATGTGGAAATCAGAGGTCAACTTCCAGTATCTTTCTCAATCACTCTCCACAATGTTGTGTTGAGACAGGGCCTCTCACTAGCTCACTAATTCAGCGGAGCATTCTGGACAGCAAGCCTCAGGGATCCTCCTGACTTCACATCCCCAGCATTGAGCTTACAGACATACCTCACCATGCCTGGCTTTTTATGTGGGTATATGGAATCCAAACTCAGCTCCCTACACTTGCAAACACTTTGCCAACTGAACCATCTCCATAGCCCTCCAAATTCTCAAAACCATGATACTCGGGTCCTTGAACTGCCAGCAAGGTACTGAGAACATTATTTGGATTCTAAAAGTTATGTCACAAATCAGAAGATGCCAACCAACTGTCAAAGGAAAAAGTAGACCATCAGAGACATCAGAGTACTGAGAAAGCCCAGGAAAGTCATTCATGATGCAGTAAATGGGCCAGGCATGTTCTGCAGTACAGGGAAGACTATAGAAGCGGGCTGCATAGGATTTCCTTGGACAGCCTCTCAGTTGAAATGGGAATTCAGTTCACATCTCCTACAAAGACAGTTGTCTTCTGGGTTCTTGCTCCAAAGAAAGGAGGATACTGGGGTCTGAGGCTAGTCTGGCTGGTCTCTGAGGATGGACAGTCCTCTCTACCTCCATCCCATTTCTGATGAGCTTGTTAAATTAGGGGCATTAGCCTGCTTCCTTTTTTCTGGAAAATAACCTCACCCTGACATGGGATGATAGAGAGGCCAGATACCACACACACTTCTCTGCTTCTCGCTTCCTCCTCCACTGTTCACTGATCTTGCATGACTTTCTTGGTTGAGAAAGTCTCTCTGAAGACAATCTTTGCTCTCAGAACTGTCTCCTTACAACTTACAAACATCTCTTTCTGCTGGTCCCTAAATCTCTGGCTCCATTTAAAACGTACAGAGATTTGGCAAGTGTCTTCTCTCTTCAAGAGACCTTGGGCTCTCCTGGTGTGTGTGAGGAGCCCTGCTTTCTCAAGCTCAGTCCCTTTGGGAAAGGAAAGAAGACTTCCTCTGCTTACAAAAGTGCCTGGGGTTGGAGATTTAGCTTGGTGGTAGAGCGCTTGCCTAGCAAGCACAAGGCCCTGGGTTCGGTCCTCAGCTCTGGGAAAAAAAAAAGTGCCTGCTACAAAGCATACAGCAAGTCATTTACAAGATCTCATTGTGACCCTGCTTATTTGCTTTGGTTGACTTGGGTCTCATGCAGCCCAAGCTGGCCAGGGTGTCATACAGCTGAGGATGACCCTTAAACTCCTGATCCACCTGCCTCCATCTCCCAAATTCTGGGATCACAGGCATGCACCCTACATGCAACTTAGTGTTCTTCTTGTGGGCAGTAATGAATATATATATATGCATGCTGGGTTTTCTCTGTATCAAAAAGGTTAAGGAGGGGCTAGAGAGCACTGGCTGCTCTTGCAGAGGTCTTGGGTTTGGTTCCCAGCACCCATACAGTGGCTCACAACCATATATCACTCCAGTTCCAGCAGATCCAATACCTTCCAGTTTTGGCTTCCCTAGGCACCAGGCTCATAGTGCGCACCTGTACATGCAGGGAAAACATTCATATGAATAAAATAAAAATTAAATTTAGAAAAAAAATTAAATAAAAGGTAAAGGAGTATGGGATTTTTCTGTTTTGCTTTTATTTTGTCTTTCTTGTAGTAGTACAGGGAAGCCAGGGCCTCTCACACACTAGCTAAGTCTTGAACTTGGAGCCCAGCCCAGCCGGACACTCAGTGTCTTTTCACTTTTTGTGTGTAGGGTGTTTGATCTGCATACATGTCAGTGCACCACACCATGCCTGCTGTTGCCCTTTGTAGATGAACAGTCTTATTAAATAAGGAACACAGAGACAAATGCAGAGTTAATAGCCAAGAGGTCAGAGCAATAGCTGAGAGCTGAAAACCTTACCCTTCACTGCTGCTGCTGTCCTTCTCCTCAGCAAGAGGCCTACTTCCTGTCTGTCTGTCCTTTTATTGACTTTCTGTTCTGCCTTCTCATTGGTTGTAAACCCAACCACATGACCTCCTTGTCACTGCCTGTCTATACAGACCTCCAAGTCTTCTATGGTTGGTATTGAGATTAAAGGCGTGTGTCTGCCATGCTGGCTGTATCCTTGAATACACAGAGATCTGTCTGTCATGTGATCTGGATTAAAGGTGTGTGCCACCACTGCCCAGCTTCTGTTATGGCTTGATATTAGCTCTGACCCCCAGGCAACTTTATTTATTAACATACAAGTAAAATCACATTTCAGTACAAATAAAATATTACCATACCCTTGGAGGCCGGAGAGGGTGTTAGAATCCCTAGAGCTGAACTAGAGATGGTTGGGAGCCACCATGTGGGTGCTGGGAATCAAACTCAGATCCTCTGGAAGAGCAGCCAGTGCTCTTAACCACTGAGCTATCTCCCCAGCTCCCAAAGTTGGCATCTTTAATAAACGTTTCCAGTCATACAGAAGGCAAAGCCTCTCTGAGGTCACAGTGCAGACAAACCCCTGAGAGCTACTGAACCTCGGACTTGAGGAGCTCTTGGTTGGCCTGAGCTTTGGTTTCCCTGGAACCTCCAGGGATGCTGACCAGCAGGCCCAGGGCAGCAGCTGGGGACAGGCATCCATGTTCTGCACACTGAAGCGCTCCTCTGTCCCCTTTTGGGAACGTAAGCATTTTCCTAGTGTTTGATTATTAAATCCACAGCTGTGGACTCTCTGTGTGGATCGAGGTAACATTTCAGAGCTGTCTGTTACATGCACTTGTTATCTCAACATATACCTCAATAATAAATCGTGTCCATACAAAATGATTTCTTGGTGTCGTAACTAACAGTTCACTGCCGAATAGAGTAACCCTGATCTTCACCCAGGAGATGGCTACTGTTTCCTTGGGGGCAAAACCAGTGCCAGTGAGAAGAGATGCCAAGTGGCGCTAAGAGAAAGGACGTCAGCAAACCCCAGGCACAGAAATGGATATCTGACAAGACAATATTTACCTTAGGCTATCCTAAGCCAGAAGCCTGGTTTGGGATCAGCTGAGATCCTGCATCAGAGCTACCAGCAGAGAGAGGGCTGTTAGAAAGCAAACTGCTGGGCTGTCTTAGCCTCAGGACTCAGGCATGCAGCTTGGCATGGGTTTATCAGCTGGATATGCTACCCAGAGGCCCACAGACCTAGACCCCATTTTGAAGAGAGACAAGAAACCAGAGGACAAGGGAAGGGGCAAGTCTTTCTCAGGGGAGTCAATGGTTTTTATTGGGGGTGGGGTGGGAGGGTCTCTTGTGTAGCTATGTCCTGGAATGGGAAACTCTGTCCTGTGTGTGTTGGTGGCAGTTGGAGGTTCAGAAAACTCGAGACGCTTAGGAATTCATGAGAGCCCTCACTGAGATTATCTAAGCTATAAGCAATTGTTGGGGAGAGGAGATAGAGATGTCTGCACACCATGTGGGGAGCTCCAGGGGAGTCCTCAATCATGCTGGAGGAGGCTGTAAAAGACAACAACAAGACGTTCTTCATTTATATATTTGTGTGTGTGCATTCCACAGTGTATGTGTGGAAGTCAGAAGACAACTTTTGGGAGTGGCTTCTCTCCTTCTACAATGTGGGTCCCAGGGATTGAACTCAAATTATCAGCCTTGGTGGCACGCAAGCACCCTTGCCCACTGAGCCATCTTTCCAGCCTGCAGTGAGCCCTTTGGTGACGGCCTTGTGTTCCCCACACCCCTGTAATTAACCCCAGTTCTCTAATCAAGACTCAGTGGAATGGTTTCTTTGGTCTGCAGTTACCGCCCTACCTGGGATGAATGGACATCATTCACATCTCCCGGGAAAAGCCACTGCACAGGGAGGAAGGGCTGATAGTAGGTGAGGGCGGGTTGGGGGTTGAGAAGATGGGGAGCTGCTCTCTTGGGGTTGAAGGCTTGATGAGATTTGTGATTGTAATATCACTGGCTTGCAAGGTGTGGTGACTCTGTGTGTGAACCTCTAGAACAGCAGAGGGACTCCTGGGGGATTTGTCGGTAAAGAAAAGGCAGGACAGTGGGACCAGGGAGGCAGGCTTGGGGCCTAGCAATTGATGGGGTCATGCCCCCAAGCCCTGGGAGGTGGAGGGAGAAGCAGAGGGCAGTTCAGAAGAGGCCCCCAGACTGGGAAAGCCACAGAGGAAACAACCCATCGGGATGGAAAGGTAGGGTGATCAGCCGAGCCTTCCCTAGGTCATGCAGGCATCTCGCTTGGCCCGCATTCTTTTGCCTGACTACTCGGCTTGCACTCTTACGCTTGGCGCTAGAAGCGCCGGGCTCGGGCCCATCCTTCGTGAGATCCCGTGGACTTACCAATAGTGTGGGTGTAGTCGACGCTGGGCCCAGAGGCTGGCGTTTACATCAACAGCCTGGCCTGAACTCCAGCAGCGCGAGAATCATCGGGTTGATTGACAGTCTCTGGGGCTCTGACTGCTTCCCTGTCGGGCGCTTTTCTGCAAGGCATTAGGGTGTGGTCAAACGCCTCTCAAGGCCGGTCAGACTTATGGAAGGGCCTGTTTGGTGCAACTTGGCGTCTTGCCTACTGATTATTGGAAGGTCTAGATAGACCAGCTGTAGTTTCAGTTTTGGTCGACATGGGCCTTTTAGTGCACGAGGTCGGGCGAGGCTGTTTCGCTAATTGCTGCCCCTTCCTGGCTAGGGCTTGGCGCCTCGTGACAGCTGGGGTCCTCCGCCATGTGTATTATTTTAGTTTGAAGACCCTCACCACTGAGCACACCATCATGGTCTGGGTAGCTGACTGGAGTGAGTCTAGCCCCAGTGCCAGGTGTCGGTGTATCTTAGAGGGAGAGTGTGTCTCGAGGATGAGTGCTCTCTGTCGAGGGAGATGCTGCAGACTATGGGCAGAGTCCCATTGTGGCTTAGAATGCCACGTATAGTGGCTGAGCTGCATGGTTCAGCACGTCACACTCACAGAGACGAGACGCAAGCTCGCTGCATGCATAAGGTCTCTCGCTGGTACGGCACACTTGTGCCTGAAACAGGCCTTACAAGAGTTAGTGGAAGTCGGAAGGTCTGGGCCAATGTAACATGCAGGCGTAGCATCAACATAGAGACTACGGAATGCGTAGGCGCCTCACCTACTATCACGGGGGCTCGCCTTGGGCTAGCGCTCGTGTCCTCTGGGTGTGACCTATCGCAGAATATGGCATTTGTTTTAGTCCTGGGAGATGTGGAATGATGTGACACATAGATGTCACTGTACGACTGCCAAAAAGGGTTGAGAGTGAGGTGTCACGCTCAGGAGCCATGAGAGAGGCCGCATAGACTCAAAATAGTAAGAGCCATTCCCCGCTTACCTGGCAGTTGGACTCCCATATCGTACTTTATGCAACTAACTGCCAGAGTGTGAGGGTGGTCTGTTTGAGAGTGTAGGTTTAGGACGCTGGAGGCAGGTCGTTAGGAGGGGAGGAATCAACATAGGGGAGACCACGGGCCTGTGCGTTGCACGCCCATGAATGCAGAGGGACACACTGGCTTTCCCTCCACTAGGGGGAACAGAAGGCTGTAGGCTGCCCTAAAGCCTTGCTCAGGTGCCCAAGGAGGCCAGCAGCGGATGCTAGATCGAGCGTCGCCGACAAGTCGCTGAGTAGAAGACTGGATTGTGCAGATGTCTCTAACACTATCCGTGGGTTTGGGAGCCTATCTGAGAGCTGTCCTCCTGCGTCACGTGATGCCTGTGACGCACCATAGACGCCACCATACTTTCCCTTCCGGCTCCCCATAACCCCTCGTACGTCTCTCGCTCTTCTCCCTCTCTCTGCCACCATGTCCAACCTTAGATCCTACATCCGCTTGTCCTTGGAAATCTGCCTCACTCCATCATCACACTTTCCTCTTATTTCCACCTTATCCTCAGACACGCCTCGCTTACCTCGTCCCTGGCTTCTTGCTCTGATTACTCTTTTATCTCACCCTTCCCTTGCCCATCTGCTCATCGCCAGCATTAGGCAGCAGAGGAATATTAGACTGACTGTCAGTCCGCTGTGAGTCTGCCCTTGGCTCCTGTGACAAATGAGCGTGCTTCGCATAGCAAACATCACAGCAATGTGATTTGTAGTCAGATCTCTAGGTTCGTAGAACTAGGTGAAAGCCGATGCGCTGTTGTACTCCATCCAGTCACGCATCTGTCTCCTCGCCTCTCTAGAATACACTGGAGCTGCCTGCTTCTCCTCTGGCTACAAGGGTCTGCTTTCCTTTGTCCCGATACTCCTCTGAGTCTTTTCCTCCTCTGATGCCTGCATGCGCGTCTCTACTAACCTTAAAAGTATCACCCATACAGTCGCTCTCGCCTCCGTCTCTCTCAGTCTTCTTCTTGACATCTCTGACTTCGCCTCATCCTCCTCTCCTCACTCTGATTCAGCTGTAGTGTGGTGTAGCTGGCTGGTTGTGCTCGCTGTGCTCGCTCGCTCGTGTGTTCTCGCTTGGTGGATGTCCATTTTACAGCACTGATGGACGTCAGTAACTGGAGCCTTCTCGGGAGAGTGATGAGAAAGCGTTCTGCCCGCACTCAGAAAGACACACTACATTCCAGCATATACTTCAGGACACCATATTGGAACAGCCATCATCTAGCAGTCCTCTCGCTACCCAGTGGCCACACTGGACAAGGCGAATGAGTGTCATGGGGCACTGCTCCAGCGCTCTCATGTCGGCCCACTTCAGCACCTGAATGACAGCATTTCAGCCTGCTCGATTTGCGCTCCTCGTATGGATACGTCAATGCCATAGTAGTCCTCGGCATTCAAAGAGGCTCAGATGGTTTCCAGGACTGTCATCCGAGTTATCCTAGAGTCGTGCTGAATGACAAGTTCTAGGTGTCTACAGCAACTCCCGATGCTTAAAAATAACAGAAGAGTAAGCTCGGTTTAGTAGTCCAGTGGTAGCAGACCTCAGCTTGCGCTACTCGCATCTCAGGCCCTGAGTTAACCCCCACATAACCACTCTCACCAAAGCGCAGAAGAGAGAGTCAGAGGAGAAAGGAAGAAGAGGTTGTACTCAGCTCTAGCTGATAGAGAGGCTATACCTAGCCCACCACGTCAGCCGAGAGAGGAGCCAGGGTAAGCCCCAGGCTTGGGTGCAAGCATTGGTACGCCTCCTAGCTTGTATCCTGGGTATCAGAGGACATCTTGAGCAAGGAATAGCACGCATGCGAGAACCAAGCCGAGCGATAATAAGGCCTGCTGTCATCGCAGAGGAGCACAATGTTGTACATGTCAGTTGGATTAATGGGGGTATTGTGTCCTCAGAACAATCTAGTCCTTGGTTTGCTGAGGCTCCAATTCTAGTGACGTCTATGTGGTTAGCGTGAGTGCTTCTCACTCGACCTCTCGTGGCCAGTATGGATAGTGCGCGAGGCACACCCTATCATCAATCTTCATCTTCAGTACGCGGATATAGCAAGCATTGGGCGTTGTCAGTCTACCAGATTATTGCATAGCAGGCAGCTCGACACTCGCAGACACCGCCAATCACCCATCGCGTTCACACCTTGGAAGACTGCAACCTCACTCCTCACCATAAGGCTCCATAGACTCGCTGTCTCCTTGAGACAAGCTAGCATTGGCGACCCCTAA
Organism: Onychomys torridus; assembly: GCF_903995425.1. Classification (NCBI taxonomy): domain Eukaryota; kingdom Metazoa; phylum Chordata; class Mammalia; order Rodentia; family Cricetidae; genus Onychomys; species Onychomys torridus. The sequence continues at coordinate 4,452,051 of NC_050445.1, forward strand.
TTGACCGACCATCTTTGAGCGCTCAGGACAGTGTCTGAAACTTACACTTCCACCATTGTGTTTTAGCTAGAACAACATGATCTAGCTCACTACTCCAGAAGATTTATCAACACAAAGTGCAAAAAGGGTGTATTGGCTAGCTGTAACCCAGTCTATCGTTAACCACGTGGGCATGGGATATATCCATCAGTCAGTTTAATGCATATCTGTAGAAGAGTGGATACAGTTAAGAAGCATACAAAAGAGATATAGCAGGTGATACGTTAATAAATCATGCATAGCTCGAGTCTCTCGCTGTACCGAGGCGCACCAAGTCAGGCCTGGGTTGTGGGTGCTCTCTACATGGTCCTAGTGCATACTCAAGTGCCCTTGCGTTGATAGAGCACATGCCATTGGGTCTCGATGGAGGGTACTCCTCTTTGTTTAAGACGCAGTACGAAAAGTGCAGAGAAGCTCCAACTAGCAATCGCTTTCTCCTATCACAGACCGAAGGTCGTGCGAGTGACGCACGCCAGCAATACTCTACTTTGAGAGATTAGGTAGCGTGCTGCTGTGCTCGCCTCAATACAACCGCGTGCTAGTCACACAGCCAGGAGTTGTACTCTGATCCATGCGAGCGTCAGGCTCTATGTGCGACCCAGACTGAGATGGAGCAGAAGGTCCTTAGTCTGCACCCCTGCTAAAGCGGCAGCGCCTGCACAGAGAGGGTTCGATGGCACACATCGCTTCCTAGATAAGTAGACTCTGAATAATGTTGCCTAAAGTAGTCCGCTGTCTGGTTCTCCGAGAATGGACGAGTCATGAAGGCGCTGTGTAAGTCATCTACAATTACCCTGCATCAGGGATGAAGTCTACGCAGATCTCGGAGAAGTCGCCTTGCACCATTGAGGGCTCTCTCCTGAGATAGCATGGGGCTATCGGGAGGTCACAGTCGCTTTGTTTCGACTTGAGTTGGGATAGACAGGGTGTGGCCAGAACACACCATTCTCAGAACCAGACTTGCATTTGCCGCTCTCAACCCTCACAGCGTAGTAGTAACTATAAAAGTTACAGGACTTCACAAAGACCTAGACAATGTGGTAGTGAAGAAATTATCTCCCATGAGAAGGAGCTCTGGAAGTGTTGATGGGTCTCTGCGCTAGAAGGCCTGTCAGTTTCCTAGGTAGGTCACTATCCGGAGTGGTGTTCTTAGCAGAGCACACTACAGACTTTGCATCATAGATCATCCCCATATAATGGAGTACTTACTACAAACACACTCGCGCGCGCTCCAGATATCAGGAATGAAAGCAGGAAAGAATCGAGAGAAGGCAGAGCGACGCCACAGCCACTACTTCTTAGCTCTACTGGAATCACCTACAGAATAGTGCCTTGGCTAGGGTATCATGACACTCCTCTGTCGCTCCTCTGCCTTATAATTTCCATGCTCCTACCATCACACCACCACATCAGCCATTATATGCTTCTCCTGTCTCGCGACTCCTAGTGGCTAGGAGCTTATAGAGAGGTCATGAGATCACTAAGGGTCTGGGGTTCCAGATAGGAGGGTGCAATGCAAAAAGCTGCCTGGTTCTGTTTACTCTTTTTAGGACCTGGATTCAATCATGTCGTCTAGCCATGGTGGAATTGAACTCTTGATCTTGCAAGGCAAGCTTTATTTTGTTGGTTCACGAGCGCTACACACCACATATCACACAATTGGGTGGGTGTGTCCCAATCTCTGTAATACTCCAAGATACTGAGGGAAATTGTTCTTATCAGCAGTCCCGCGCTCATGGTAGTGTGACAGAGTGGCTAGGGGGATGTAGCTATGGGGGCCTCGGAGTCCTAGTGATGACTGTTTACTGCGCGCATCAGATGGCGCTTCAGATACTCAGTGACATGATGCAAGATTTAGCAAGATGGGTTTCACACTCTGGACACCATGCTCTGGGTGTCGCTGAGCTCCTCACACGGAGGCAGAAGAAGTGCGAGGTTGCACTCGCTCACTATGTGTGTGTCGGGACCTATGTATGTCATTCAGCGCGTCAGAAGTCAAACTCACTGGAACAGACCACAGCTGGGTAGTCGAGCACTCGCGAAAACAGCAGGGGATGCAGCTTGAGGATGACTCGACAGCACAGTGTGACCACTCGCATAATCAGTGGGTCATAATAGTATTTGTTGCACGCGCGGAGCTGTGGGGGTGGCCCGACGACGATGGCGCTGATATGAGTGTGCGAAGGGTGGGATAGTTGTGAGCGCTGGTGGTACAGTTTAGGCATGGTTAGCATGCCTTGTCGTCGTACGCTTCGCGAGGGGCCACAGCCAGTCGAGCTCACGCATGAACACAAGTCTATCCTGAAATTGCTCTATCACTCAGAGTGTCACCTAGACTGCTGTCTTAGATAGCTATCGTGAGAAGATAATCTCTGTGCCTAAGGAGATGTAATACTCCCACTAAGAAATCTGTAACTATAAAAGAATAAACATAATACCTTTGTCATACTATCTCTTTTAAAGAAATAATTTATGAAACGAGAGGTTTGGGTGACAGAAAATAAATTATTAAGCTGATTCAGTCTGGTGTGGTTTGTTATGCTGTGTATTAAATGGTTCGTTGATGTCTACTCGTTGATGGGGCATGTGTTTAAGTTTGCAGGAAGCCGAGGCGTTTCTCTGTGTAGCTTTGCGCCTTTCCTGGATCTCACTCTGTAGACCAGGCTGGCCTTGAACTCACAGAGATCTGCCTGCCTTTGCTTCCTGAGTGCTGGGATTAAAGGCGTGCGCCACCACCACCCAGCTAAAGTGATGTATCTTTGGGTTGGGTTATTTGATTTTAAAAACTACTGTTAAGTTGATTGGGGGATTTATAAACAATTGCTCCATGAATATCAGGTTAGAATTGGGGCAGAATTTTTTTTTTTTTTAACAATTTCTGAAATGACCGCAGACATTTTTATATTATACATTTATGTGAAGGAGAGTTCTTTGCTGTGAGATGCTGTTCTGTATGCTGTGAATATGTGTTGTTCTGATCGGTTGATAAATAAAGCTGTTTGGCCAATGTTGAGGCAAAATAAGGTTAGGCGGGACATTCCAACTAGAGAGAGAGGAAGGAGAAAGGCAGAGCTGAGGAGATGCTGCCAGCCACCACCAGAAGAAGCAAGATGTAAATACTGGTAAGCCACAAGCCACATGGCAAAGTATAGATTTATAGAAATGGGCTAATTTAAGATGTAAGAGCCATTAGGCCATATAATTTGAAAATAATATAAGCCTCTGTGAATTTATTGGGGTCTGAGCAGCCACAGGACCGGGTGGAACACAGGAAAACTTCCAGCTACAGTTCTTAGTACTGATTTCTAGAAAATCAAAACATTGATCAGGGGTGAGGAGATGGCTCAGTGGGTAAAGGGCTTGTTGTGTAAAAATAAGGACCTGAGTTTGAATCCTCAGTGCTCACTAAATGCCAAACAGGCCTCATGGTGGACTTGTAACTCCAGTTCTGGGGAGGCAGAAACAGGGGATCCTGGAGCAAGCTGGCCATCTACATGAGCTGAACTGTTGCACTCAGTGTTCAAGTGAGAAATACTATTTCAGTATATAAGGTGGAAAATGGCTGAGGAAAAAAACTGACATCAATGTCTAGCATTCATATGAATTTGTTGACAGGTGTATCACATGCAAACTGCACACAAACGTGCACAAACATCACTCACCTCTGAAAAACACCAAAGATGGTCTCCATCCTGTGCTCCAAATATTTAACCATGAGTCACTTCCTTATGTAAACATAGACAAGCACATCCATCTCATTAGAATGCAAATTTGCTTCTGCCTTTAAGAGATAATAAATTAGATGAATACCAAAGAAGTGCTTAAAAATAAATGCCTCTGTGATTTAGCATCAGTAAATGTTTTATTGCTATACCTATTTTATAGACTATATACCTTGGTATCTTTGTTACTTTTCTATTGTGAAGACATCATGACCAAGACAACTTATAGAAGAAATAGTTTATTGGGGGCTCACAGTTTTAAAGGTTATGAGTCCACAACCATCAGGGTATGGCACTAGAGAGATAGGCATGATGCTGGGGTAGTAGCTGAGAGCTCACATCTGATCCATAAGCACAAAATAGAGAGCACAAGACAGAAGTGTGTGTGTATGTGTGTGTGTGTGTGTGTGTGTGTGTGTGAGAGAGAGAGAGAGAGAGAGAGAGAGAGAGAGAGAGAGAGAGAGCGAACTGGGAATGGTGTGGGCTTTTGAAACCTCAAAGCCTACCCCCGAGTGACACACCTCCTCTAACAAAGCCATACCTCCTAAACCTTCCCAAACAATTCCACTAACTGAAGACTAAGTATTCAAACATATGAACCTA